>NC_069001.1:9358762-9363509 GCF_001194135.2 Octopus bimaculoides | reverse complement strand
AAAAGCAAAACAGCGAAGTATAGATCTAGAAATTCAGCCTTTAAAGAAAAAGAAAAAAAATGAAGGATATTTCGATCAGTTTCTGATAACTGAATCCACATTCCAATATATTGAAATATATATATAATCGATTTTCTCTTTACAATTTCTGTTATTTACTGACTTAATTTCTGAGTAGAATTATATTCATCAGGGAAGATACACAGGGACAAATAAATAAAGAAAAGAAAAACAGAGACGATAACTCGTGAAATCCGATCGTCATTCATCTATATTCTGATATTCTGCCCTTCTTAAGGACCTCTGTGCTCGTATTTTGTTTGGCGTATAAGACGCAGTCTTGCATAAGGCGTACCACTATTTTACAAGTACATTTGTTGTTATTGACTCAATATAAACAGCTGAAAGGTGGATTAAAGTTTAACATTCCTTTCATCTTTCTATAAGAATTTTCCATTTATTTAATTTTTTTTTTTAAATCTTTCTTAAAGGAATTACAGTCGTTAAATAGTGTAAGACATTTTATCGAGTGTGGGTTATGTATATTGAGAAAGGAGATATAATAAATATGATGAGATACCCTCGCATAACAGCCAACGTACCTTGAGTAATTCTTCGCAAATTTCTACTGATTGGCTGTGATATTTTGACTAATTTTAAATAAGTATTATTTGTAACAGTTAGACGGCAAGCTCACAGAATCATGTGTACGTTGGGCACAATGTTTAGTGACATTTCACCCGTCTTCGCGTTCTGATTTCAAATTCCACCTAACTTAACTTTACATTTCATCCCTTCGGGGTCGATAAAATAAGTACCCGTTGAACACTAGGGTTGATGTAATTGACTTAGCCCTTCCCCAAAAATTGTTGGCCCAGTGCCTAAATTTGAAACCTCAACGGAAGTTTAAATCAGAACGCAAAGACGGACGAAATGCTGCTTAAGCATTCTGACCGGCCGGCTAACGATTTTGCCAGCTCACCCCCTTTGAAACTTTATTTAGCTCTAAATCAACTCTGATCCAGCAGACCCAGGATCAGCCCAAGCTATTTCGTTGCGTTTTCACGTACAGTATAACAATGACTACATTAGACTTCACTTATCACTGGTTTTGAAACCCCAACCATTCAAATCTTACCAGGGAATTTGTGCATTATATAAGTCTTGTATACAAAGCAGATGTGGATGTAGAAAAAATGAACGTTATCATTTACCAAAATATGTAGCCTAGTGTCTACGCCATTGACATATTGATCAGAATTCAAATCCAGAGGAACAGAAATTTCATTTTTCAAGTATCGCTAAAATAAACACCGAAACCACATAATGGACTTAACCTTTTTCTTAATATTTGTGGTTGTCTAAGGTGGTGAGCTGACAGAATCGTTAGCACATCGGACAAAACGCTTGGTGGCATTTAGTCCGTCTTTAACTTCTAAGATCAAATTCTGCCGAGGTCGATCTTGCCGTTTATCATTTCGGGCTCGATAAAATAAGTACCAGTTGAACACTGGATCCGTTGTAATCGACTTACTCCTCCCCGGAAATTGCAGGTTTTGAACTAAAGTTTGAAACCAGTATTTGTGATTGTCTCCCTTGATTTAAAATGTTTATGATCATAAACCAAAGCGTAAACAAACCAACATCGATTGTCAACTTGTGGTGGGAGAGACAAACACAAATAGAAACATATATATATGTACATATATATATGTACATATATATATATATATACATATACACAAACACACACACATACATACGCATATGAAGATAGATAGTAGTAGTAGTAGTAGTAGTAGTAGCAGACAGACAGATAGAATGGCAGACAGACATGGAAGGGGAATGGTGGTGACTATGGAAGAAGAAGAAAGGCATAAAGGGAACTGAACCGATTCCTATGATGAACGTCTTGAGAGAAATAGCAAGAAAACATAAACAACAACAAAAGACAAGGAGAAAGAAACCAAACATAAAACAACCGAACAAATAAATAAATAAATGAATAAATAAAAGACGTAATCAATTGAAACTCCACCTCCTCCTTCCTTCGTCTTCCTATTCTCTTCCTTCTGCAGCTTCCTCCTTTCTTTTATCTTCCCCCTCCTCCCTTAATTGTTTTCTTTTACTATACTTTTCCATCGCTTCTTTCTCTTTTTCTTCTTCGTCTCATCTTTATTACTGAAGACGTCCAATATTAATTTACCCAGTTTCTTCAATCTCTCCCACCCACCCCTTCCTGTATCCCTTCCCTACGTCTTTCAGTCTTTTGCACCGAATAACCCCACCCCCATATGTATATATATATATGCATATATTATATATATGCATATACATATATATATATATATATATATATATATATATATATCACTTCCTGTTTTATTTACACAACTTTCTTGGCAGATGAGCAAGTGGATAGAAATAACGACATACATACTTACACACATGTATACACACATACATAGATATGTACGTACTACGTACACACATACATACGCACGTACAAACGTAAATGCATTCGTACATAGATACATACATGCATAAATACGTAAGTACATTCATGCATGCATGCATACATATATACATACATACACACATGCATGCATACATATATACATACATACACACACACATATACATACTTACATACTCACGCACATAAATACATATGTACGTACTACCAACACACACACATACATACATACATATGTACGTACTACCAACACACACACATACATACATATGTACTACTACCAACACACACACATACATACATACATATGTACGTACTACGTAAACACACACACATACGTAAATACATTCGTACATAAATATATGCATGCATACATATATGCATACATACTAAGTACATTCAGACATGCATGCATACATATATACATACACACATACATACATACACACGCACATATACAGACAGACAGACATACATGTGTACGTACCTATCTACGCTCGTACATGTATGCAGTGGGCAAAGAGATAGACAAAAAGCAGACGACACGTTAGAAATGAAGTTAATTGGGAGCCAATAAAGCCTGTGATTATTACTTAATAATTACTCCTTGTCACATTTACATATCGGCTAACATCACCACAACCACACCTCTGTCCTCCTCTCTCTTCTTTGCTCTCCCTCTCTCTCCCTCTCTTTCCCTCCCTAACTCTGAGTGTTTATTTGTCTCTCTTTCTTTCTCTATGTCTCTTTCAGCCTCTCTCTCCACTGCCTCTCACTCTCTCTTTCTCTCTATCTATCTGGTTGGCTGTTAGTCTGTCTATCAATTTCTCTCTCTCTTTCCCTGTCTCTCCCTTTCTGTCTCTCTCTCTCTTTCCCTCTCTCGACATAGGGTTGATTATGGAGTGTTTATAATTTTGATATTTTTAATAATATTTTTCTATCTTAATATAATAAGTATTTTATATACGTTCATTTGTTATTGGTTGATATATACATTCTTTTATTATTATTTTGACCTGAAGATTAGCTATATTTTTGAATAGAATTGATTTTCGATAGTTTTAATCGATTTAAATATTCTTTCTATTTGAAAATTGGTTATGAAACACGTTTAGTCGTTTTATTATCATTATCTCATATTTACTTTGTATTATATTATACTTATTTATTGTGTTTTTACTTATTAATTTTTCTATATGTGACTGGATTTTCATCGATGAGTTCATGTACATTGGTTCTTTTCCCTAAAACTATATATATATATTTTATACTGTGAAACTTAATTTAATTTTAAGTTTTAATAAATTTAATTTAATTGAGTTTTTACCTGTAAATTTGGATTTTTATCCCTAATATTATTATTATTACTAGTATTATTAGTGTGTGTGTGTGTGTGTGTGTGTGTGTATACTTAGGTATATATACATACATTTATATACATATACATAAGTACATACATCTCTCTCTCCCTATATATATAGAGAGAGACAGACAGACAGACAGATAGACAGAGACGTATGAACATGTATATAAATTATGTAGGCAGATATGTCAACGTACTTATATACATGCATACATACGCACACGCATGCATACATACATAACTTACGCACTTAGATAGCAATCAGCACCCATACGCAATTATATACATAAACATACAGACACACCAAATATTCCAGCTATGGTGGTTACCCCATAGCGGAAATTTCTTGGAGGTAATAGCTTCTTCCTGAAACAACGCTGATCATCCACTTCTTTTTATACCACCATGACCACCACCACTTTCAACCCACCACCATTATCACCCTCTCACACCACCACCACCACCATCTATCTACCGCTTGGTGGTGTATTTGATTAGTTTAAAATATTGTGGCTCAAAAGCATTGTTTACCAATCAATTCACCTCACCCATTTCTTCGATATGGAATTTTCTAATTAGCAATTTCTTTTGTTTGTTGGTTGTTTTTTTTTTGTTTTTTATTTTGTTTTCTTCGTGGGTTTTTTTTTTTTTTTTTACCATTCCGTGAGAAACGCAAGATGGAATAATTGGTTTGGAGGAAATCATATTGGAAGGTTATACAGAATCAGTTTGGTTTCGTCTCTTTAGCCCGCTTGTTTGTGTACCGAATTCTGTAACTTTTGTTCCAATCTGTTAGTGCTATCCAATAAACCGAAGCCTTTATACGCTGTTCACTTTTGATACTTTTACCATTTTTCTGTCGTTCTCTCTTCCCCACACCCATCTTTCCCACTCTCTCCCCGTACGTG
>NC_069001.1:9356604-9358334 GCF_001194135.2 Octopus bimaculoides | reverse complement strand
TCATCCGTGATAATTGCCTTAAACGAATCTACCGGCCCTTAAGTTATATTTATATTTTTTTCCTCATTTACATTTAGAATGAGTATATACTCGTATATTAAATCTTATTTCTCCCATTCGTTCTGCCAAACCTATATCAATCTATCGTGGAGGCGGTTGGCTTTGTGGTTAGGGTGCTGGACTTATGATCGTAAGATTGTGATTTCGATTCCTAGATCGGGCGATGTGTTTTGTTCTTGAGCAAAACACTTCATTTCACGTTGCTCCAGTCGACTCAGCTGGCAGAATGAATAACCCTGCAACTTCAGTACGCAGCTGATACTTAATTTATCGACCCCCGAAAGGATGAAAGGCAAAGTCGACCTCGGCGGAATTTGAACTCAGAACGTAACAGCAGACGAAATGCCGCTAAGCATTTCGCCCGGTGCGCTAACATTTCTGCCAGCTCGCTGCCTTTATCTAGGAGCATATTATTATTGTAGTAGTAGTAGTAGTAGTAGTACAGGAGTGGTAGAACCGCTAACACGCTGGACGAAATGCTTAACGGCATTTCGCCCGTCTTTACGTTTGCATTTCATTCTGTCAGGATCGATAAAATAAATACCAGTTGAGTATTGGGGGGGGGGTCGATGTAATCAACTTACTTCCTCCCCTGAAATTGCTGGCCTTGTGCTAAAATCCGAAACTGCTATTATTATTAATTATACCAGTAAAGGCGGTGAGCTGGCAGAATCATTAGCGACACTGGGCGAAATATTAAACGGCATTTTGTCTGTCTTCACGTTCTGAGTTCAAATTCCGCTGAGGTCGACTTTGCCTTTCATCCTTTCGAGGTCGATAAAATAAGTACCAGCGGAATAATGAGGTCGATGTAATCGATTTATCCGCTCCCCTCAAAATTTCAGGCCGTGTGCCTATTATACAAAGGATTATTAATTAACCAGTGACTACATTTTCCAATATATAAGTGTTCTCTTTTAAGACGGCAGAACGTGATTTGAGTGAGAATTGACCACTATTTCTAGCAAATCAACCGACTACGTCGAGGCTCTCAACGAAAGGTCTTAGTGTTAAGCTTGTTAGATGTATTGATTGTGATTGATTGTGTTGTTGTTACAATTGGTGTTGATGTTCTTATGATACTGATTGTATTATTAGCGGTAGCAGTAGCAGTGAAAGAAGCGAAGCGGTGGTGGTGATGGTGGTGGTGGTGGTGGGAAAGATGCTGCTGGCAGTGGTTAGCAATGGCGACGATGGCGGCGGCAGCGATGAAAAGCGGTGGTAGTGTTGGAAAGAAGAAGAAGAAGAAGAAGGAGGAGGAGGTGAAAATGGTGTTTCGTTGCCTGTAGAGCAAAGACAGGTCATATTTCATTATCACTTTTAACCCTTTACAATCATTGATTGACACGTTATTTTCCATTCATCAACATAATTACAGTAACTTGGCTCATCTTAAACGCAGACCATTAGAAGAAAGACCACCACGGCATCAACTCTATTGGTTCGACATAATCAACGACCGGACTATCAATTTACTGCTAAGCAGCATTCACAATCTAATTTTGAAAATACCATTATATAGGAAAATGTAGTGAAATATTAAGTGGTATACGAAGTTGCACACAGTCATATATATATATATACTTATATATGGTTATATATACTTAGGTGATAAATACTCATATATACACACACACACATATATATATATATATATATATATATATATA
>NC_069001.1:9353765-9355856 GCF_001194135.2 Octopus bimaculoides | reverse complement strand
TATTCAGAGACCTTTTTTGAGTGGGATGGGCTACTCAACATGAAGAAAATTCTAACTGGGCCCCACCTACAAGCTCATGCGCTGTTTATCTTGATATGAGATCACCATATCATGCACAAATGGCTGTGGTGCATGTGCCTGGTGTACCCTTATCAGACAGGTAGTCATGACGTGTAAACTAGGCTTCGTATATTTGTACCCAAGTGTCACTTTGATGGCATGCACTGTCCTCTCACTCAATAATAATAATAATAATAATAATAATAATAATATGATGATGATGAGGATAATCATTTCTTTTATTTGCCACAGGGGCATAGATGAGAGGGGCATAGATGAGGGGGACATTAGATGGACAGACAGTAATTAGTGTGGCGAATTACATAAAAGATGCCGGCAAAGAAATGGAACAGACAGGGAAATGCGATAAAATTATACATTGTATAGGCGGTGCTCCAGCATGGCCGCAGTCAAATGACTGAAACAAATAAAAGAATAGTAGACAAAGTATGCAATAAGAGGAAAGATGTTGTCCTCCTCATAAAGAAGAAACTCCGACGAGGGCCAATCAAGAAACCCCCACAGATCCAAAGATACGTTGACTACCAAAGGTACGAGCGATCTCGATCTCTCTCTCTCTCTCTCTCTCTTGTCCTCCAATCTACAGGTGCATACTGATGACGATGATGATGACGATGATGATGATGATGACGATGACGATGATGATAATGATGATGATGACGACGACGATGACGACGACGACGATGATGACGATAATGATGACGATGACGACGACGATGACGATAATGATGATGATGACGACGACGATGACGATAATGATGATGATGACGACGACGACGATGATGATGATGATTGTTTCCCAGTTAGGCACAAGGCCAACAATTTTGAAAGCAGAGAAAATGAAGAGAGAGAAGAATCGTTATCTTAATCGTTATAATCATCGCCGGCGTCGTCATCATTATCAGCAGCAGCAGCGGCAACAGCAGCAGCAGCAGCAACAAGAACAATGACAACAATAGCAATTACAACAACAACAACAACAACAACAACAACAACAACAAGAACTACATCAATAAAGACACCTTCGACCAAGAAAGCAAGTCTAAATGGTTAAAAACAGTCACTTTGTAGAGGAAGAATGGAAGGAAAAATGGAAGGAAGTAAGGAAGGAAGGAAGGTCGAATGTTGAAGGGGGGAGGAGAAAGAGGAGGAGAATAAAGGGAGGGTCGAATGCGGTAAGGTTTTGAGGGTGAGAAGGGAATCGATTAAATTTCGTTCTTTAATTGAAAGTGATAAGTTGAATCGTTTCACACACCACCACCACTTCTACAACCACCACCGCTACTTTAATCACACCTACTATCACCCCCACCACTACACGTTCTAGTATCATCTCTGCTATAACCACCACCCTCTTTACAACTACTACCACAACAGCAGCCACCAATACCACTCTTATTAGCAAAACTTCGACCCCGAAATAAGCATCACTACTACCACCTCTACTACGAAACCCACCTTCCACAAAAAAATCCACCATCACAGCTACTACCATTACTACCACTACGACCAACACAACCTCATATCAACAACCATGACCACCACCACTACTACTACTACTATTACCACCAATAAAACCATCACCAATACTATCATCGTCACTATCATCACCACCACCACTATCACCATCACCACCACTACCACCCTCAGCACCACTACAACCATCACCACCACCACTACCACTATCATCACTCCACTATAACCCCCACCACTACCAACATCATTATCACCACTACAACCATCAACACCACCACTACCACAACCACCACAATCACCACTATCATCCTCATCACTACTACCACCGACACTACTATCACCACTACCACCACCACCACTATCACCACCACCACCACTATCATCACCACTGCAAACCCAACACAAACCCCCACTACCACCCACTAGTGCGACCCTCACCCTCATGGAAATCCACCACCGCCAACATCACGATAACCACTGCAACAACCACCACCACCGTTACCGCCTTCGTCTCCGCCGTCACCACCACCATCC
>NC_069001.1:9352307-9353315 GCF_001194135.2 Octopus bimaculoides | reverse complement strand
GTCAATGAAGAAAGAAAAGAAAATAGGTGACATTACGTAATCTAAGTAACAGCTATATTATCGTTGACAAAGGAAAATCGTAGAAACGATTGCTTGATCAAGATTAACCGAGAGTTAATCAACAACAGCAAAGGGTTCCCCACCTTTGCAGTTCTCGGCCTTCCATGGAAAACCGGTGTTTGTTTGTTTGCGTCTCGTTAAAAAAAGAGCAAAAGAGATGGATAGAATAAGCATTGCGGGATGTATGTGTTCAAATAGTCTCTTCCAAGCGGAAATAGGAAGAAAGAGTGAGAGAAAGTTGTGGTGAAAGAGAACAGCGGGGTTCGCAACCACCCCCTGCTGATGCCTCGTGGAGCTTCAGGTGTTTTCGCTCAATATACACTCGCAACTCCCGGTCAGAGAATCGAAACTGCGATCCCACGACGATATATATATATATATATATATATGTATATATAAATAAGCAACACGGATTTCAAAGGTGATTGCAGTATGCACGTTTCATGCTACTTCAATTTATTTAAGTAATGCGAGCATTACCTTAAATGCAATATGAAGAGCAATCTTCAGCTGCACGAAAATGCAGAAAAATTACTGTAGAAAAGACATTATAAATGTGGCAACATTTCAAATCCAAGTGGGAGAGAGAATACATAAAAGTCTATCAGGCTAGTAGGCTATCAGGCCTGATAGACTTGGCTATGTCAAGATGGATTTATGTATTCTTCCTCACATTTTGATTTTTATGTATTCTCTCTCCCACTTGGATTTGAAATGTTGCCACATTTATAATATGTCTTTTCTACAGTAATTTTTCTGCATTTTCGTGCAGCTGAAGATTGCTCTTCATATTGCATTTAAGGTAATGCTCGCATTACTTAAATAAATTGAAGTAGCATGAAACGTGCATACTGCAATCACCTTTGAAATCCGTGTTGCTTATTTTTTGATTTTAATCACCTATCCTTTTGGGATGCAATATTCGGGTGCCTACACATAAGTACCATA
>NC_069001.1:9350903-9352297 GCF_001194135.2 Octopus bimaculoides | reverse complement strand
TATATATATATATATATATATATATATATATGTATGTATATATACGACGGGCTTCTTTCATTTTCCGTCTACCAAAACCACTCAGAAGGCTTTGATCGGTTTGAGGCTATAGTAGAAAACACTTACCAAAGGTACCACGCAGTAGGACTGAACCCGAAACCGTGTGGTCGGGAAGCAAACTGCTTACCACACAGCTATGCCTAATCTCGAGCTACTCTCTTTAATATTAAGAACAGAAATTGTGAAAGAAACCACGGTCAACTTCACCACACTCACGTCCTATAACGAGATATTTTATATAATTATTCAAAATAATAATAATAAATAAAATAAATGGTGTAAAACGCATGAAGGTTAAATATCTTCGTGTTGTATTCTATTCTATAATATCCACTCAGCAGCCTACTTTAAAAAAAAATCCACTTATTTGATTGAATTGGGGTTTTACTTAAATCTGCATACATATTCACACTCCTTCTTTGAAATGCCACTCCAACGAACACTGAAAATGACACGCGACTTAAACGATTTAACTGGCTGATAATAATACATACTTAGCAATTGGCCGTGTGTTTCAATGGAAGACACGTCAGTTACAGCTTTAATTTAGGGTCACTTTCAAATTCATTCTTTGCCTCTTCATGTTATATATGTGTTCCTGGGTATTATATATATATGTATATGTATATTATGCGTACTAATTTCTCCGTACGTTGTATGTATGCATGTATGTACATGCATACATGTGTACACATGCACACACCCAGACTGAATATATATATATATATATATATATATATATATACACCTATTTGTATTCATGTACATGTCTGTCTGTGTATGCATGCATATATGTATGTATATATATATATATATACCCTACATGTATGT
Organism: Octopus bimaculoides; assembly: GCF_001194135.2. Classification (NCBI taxonomy): domain Eukaryota; kingdom Metazoa; phylum Mollusca; class Cephalopoda; order Octopoda; family Octopodidae; genus Octopus; species Octopus bimaculoides. Next base: position 9,351,406 of record NC_069001.1, on the reverse strand, counting down.
GTGTGTATGTCCATATGTATATATATACATATATATATACTTGTGCGTATATATATATATATATATATACATACACACACACACCTACACACACACAGAAAGAGAGAGTTAGAGAGGAGGATGTGTGTCTATGTGCATGTTTGTGCGTTTTTACGTGTAGATATATAATACGGGGGAATCTATGTATGTACGTATGGACGCATGCATGTATGGATGGACGGATGGATGGACGCATGTATGTACGTACGTGAGTGTAGAGACATGTATATTCATATCTGCATCCGCATATACAGCCATGTACAGATACAGAATCAAGTCGTCAGCCATGTTTGATACGTGGAAGGAAGCCAAACTTATATATATCTGTGTATGCGCGTGATATTATTTACGCGTGTAAATGCATGATGCTTATATACACTCTTTCAGACACACATATACATGTTTTATATATGTGTGTGTGTATATATATATATATATATATATATATATATATATATATATAT
>NC_069001.1:9349240-9349849 GCF_001194135.2 Octopus bimaculoides | reverse complement strand
CTTTCTTTTTTTTTTTTTTGACAAATTTGACAAGGCAAAAGAATGTTGGAAAGAGAAAAGAAAAAAAAGCAGAGATTTTGAAGAGAATTATATAATTAACGAGGAAGATAAAACTTTTTTTTATGCTTTATATATGCATGTGTGTGTATATGTGTGTGTGTGTGTGTGTGTGTGTGTGCGAATGTATGTTTGCATGTGGATGCGTACAAATGTGCGCGTATGAATAAATACACACATTATGTATGTATAAACACATCTGTCTCTTTCTCTCTCTATCTCTCACTATGTGTGTGTCTATTCATGTATATGCTTATATATGTACATATACATACGCTCATATATTTATTTATATATATATATATATATATATATATACGATTATATATATATATATATATATATGTATATATATATGTATATATATATATGTATGTATGTATACATATAAATGAATACATACATACATACATATATATATGCATATAAATGAATACACACACACATAGCAAGAAAGAGAGATAGATAGAAAGAGACAGATGTGTTTATACATATATATACGTGTGTGTGTGTGTGTGTGTGTGTGTGTGTGTGCGTGCGGGCAAAAAAAAA
>NC_069001.1:9347721-9348473 GCF_001194135.2 Octopus bimaculoides | reverse complement strand
ACACACATATATACATGAATATATATATATATATATATATATATATATATGTTAGCATGTATGCATAAACGGTTGCGTGTCTATGTGAGCGTATGTATAGTGTGTGGTTCTGTTTGCGTATACAAAACGTTTTGCTTTTTGTTCATATCTTCTTTGTCGCTGTTGTATAATTATGACAAAAGACCATAGAATGGCATAAATAAGGAAGCTTTATCACTTATATATCCCATTGTAATGGTCTGTATATGGCAGCAAGCGAACCAAATACGTACACTCTGACAGACATACATATCACATGTGTGCATATATCATGTTATACATACATGCATACACATGCACATGCATACACAGACACATACATACATACATATCTCGGTAGAACTTCCAGGTTCTATATGTATGCATATGTATATGCATATATGGATTGTATGTATATATATATGTTTATGTATATATGTACATATGTGTGTGTGTATTCGCATACCTGTATGTTTCTGTAGGTATGTATATATGATATATCGATATTTGTGTGTATATGTCTGTATACATATATGTGTGTGTATGATTCGATAGATTTATGGTTAGATAGATACACACACACACACATATATATATGTATATATACACTCACACATGCACGCACACAAATAAATAAATATATATATATATAGAGAGAGAGAGAGAGAGAGAGAGAGAGAGAGAGAGAGAGAGAGAGAGAGAGAGAGAGAGAGAGAGAGAGAGAGAGAGAGAGA
>NC_069001.1:9341871-9347263 GCF_001194135.2 Octopus bimaculoides | reverse complement strand
TGTGTGTGTGTGTGTGTGTGTGTGTGTGTGTGTGTGTGACATACAGAGAAGATTTACTTACCGACTGATAATTTCAAATACACACACACACACAAACTCACGCGCAACAAATATACGTACATATATAATACCTAAATGGAAGCGCGCGCGCACACACACACACACACACACACACACACACTATATATATATATATATATACATATATATATGCACATATACATATGCACATATACATATATATATATGCACACACACACACACATGTATACATTATATGTGTATATATATATATATGTATACACACACATATATAAATACACACAAGCATATATGTGTGTGTGTGTGTGCGCGCCTGAGTGTGCGTGCGAGTGTGAATGAATATGTGTGTGTGTGTGTGAACGTGTGTGTACACTGAATGAAAAATATTTTTGGCGAAACTTTCCAGTGATGGACATAGAAAATTTTTGTCTAATCTCAGACACTTTCTTGGTAGTCGGCCAATTTTTTTTACAGTTTCTGTGGGTTCCATTTTTTTATTACTTCTTCCACATCAACCCCAAATGAATATGCATTCAGAGCTGTATCATCTTCGAAAGCATTCTTTGTCGACTGATCACTGAAGTGCCGTAACCGGAGATAAGTCTGTACTTAAATCAATTATCATTTGAGGCATCTAGATGTAGTGCGCATCTTTAATTAATAGAAGCAGAAAGGTAGCGCGCTGGCAGAATTGTTACGGCATCAGACAAAATGCTTAACGGTATTTCTTCTTCTTTACTTTCCAAGTTCAAATTCCGCCGAGGTCGACTCTGCCTTTTATCCTTTCTGTGTCTATAAAATAAGTGCCCTTCAAGCAGTGGGGCGATGTAATCGACTAGCCCCGAAAATTTCGGGACTTGTGCCGAGAACCGTAAGGATTATTATTACTGAAGCGAAGAGCTAGCAGGGTTCTTCCATTGGACTAAAAGCTGAGCGGCATCTCTTCCGGCTTTTTATGTTCTGAGTTCAAATACCAGCGAGGTCAGCTTAGCCTTTCAGCCTTTCGTGGTTACTCTTTTTACTCTTTTACTTGTTTCAGTCATTTGACTGCGGCCATGCTGGAGTACCGCCTATAGTCGAGCAAATCGATCCCAGGACTTATTCTTTGTAAGCCTAGTACTTATTCTATCGGTCTTTTTTGCCGGACCGCTAAGTTACGGGGACGTAAACACACCAGCATCGGTTGTCAAGCGATGCTGGGGGGACAAATACAGACACACAAACACACACACACATACATATATATATATATATACATATATACACATATACATACATATATATATATATATATACGACGGGCTTCTTTTCAGTTTCCGTCTACCAAATCCACTCACAAGGCTTTAGTCGGCTCGAGGCTATAGTAGAAGACACTTGCCCAAGGTGCCACGCTGTGGGACTGAACCCAGAACCATGTGGTTGGTAGGCAAGCTACATATATATAACTCTCCGAAACGCTTTATTTTAGAATGGTGGCAGCTGACGAAGGAAATGTTCTCCATGTGGCCTGTGTGTTTTCTGTGCTCTGTTTATGTTCTGTTGTTCATTTTGCCCACGTTTTCTTGTGACGTCCTGTACCCAGATATGCATCCATATTTACATGTAGATGTAGGTATGTACATACATGTACGTATATATGCATATAGTCACATATTATTTGTATTATATATATGCATATATATATATAAATACTTACACACGCACACACACATATATATATATATATATATATATATATATATATATAATATCCATACATGTATTCATACGGGTGTGGGATTGTCAGTGTCATTTCTCTCTGGCGTAATACAATTACTAATTACTAATTGCTAATTACTCCAGTTACTAATTGCAAATCTATTTAACTATAATAGTGATTCATCTTTCATTCTGCCTCACCGCCCTTCTCTTCCGTCTCTGCTCTCCATATTTGCGTCGTTATAACCAACGTTGTCTTTTATATCTTAGATTCTGTTGTTGTTTCTGCTGCTGCTGCTGATGATGATGCTGGTGATGGTGGTGATGATGATGAAGATGGCGACGATGATATTCCTGTCGTTGTTGTTTCGCCTCAGGTCAGTTCTCATTGAACAGACCTATCATTAAATGGAAAGCGTTCCAGCTATGTGACTACCACTTCTGTTTTGTTGTTGCTGTTGCTGTTTTTTCCTGCTATATCATTGAATACATTATCAAGTAACAATTCCATCCTTCCTTTTTTAAAAAACTGACAGTGTATGATTTAATCAATATTTGACTGCTATTTTTAACAAGTCCATCAGTGGTGTGCATGACCTGCAGATTATCTGTTAAGGTGAGATGAAAGAGAGGTCAACTTTTTCATTGCATTTCTTTCATCTATTAAGTTGAAATGAAGACATTCATTAGCTTTCATTAGCTTTCATCCATTAAGGTAAGATTTAATTAAAAAATTTAAAAAAGCGATTTCTTATCCACGTTTCTGCCTTTCGTTCTTTTTCAGTCTTTCTTTCGTCTTCTATTTCGCTTCCTTAGGGGGTGGCGTGGAGAACAAGTACACACACAGAGATATATACTTATACACACTATATATATATAAAGTATATATAAAGATATATACTTTATTTATTTATTTGTACGATGCCTGCATACGCTTTGAGGGGAATTTGGTTGGTATTTCTAGCGAAAGCAATGATTGGCTACAAACACCCTCATCATTACCTTTGCATAAACAATATGTTGTATGAATGTGTATGTATTTGTGTGTGGCTATGTGTGTGTGTGTATCTTTACTCTGTGTAGCTCTAAACCTGCCAATACCACGCGTACATATATGTATGTGTGTGTAGATATATATATATATATATATATATATATATATATATATGCATTATATATATATATATATATATATATGCATTATATATATATATATGCATATATTCATGCATATGTCTCTATACATGTATGTATGTTTGTATTTATATATATATACGTATATATGTATCCATGCATGCATGTATATATATATGTACGTATGCATGTGTGCATGCATGCATATATATATATATATATATGTACGTATGTATGTATGCATGCATGTATATATACGTATGTATGCATCTATGTATATATACGTATGTATGCATGTGTATATATATATATATATATATATATATATATATGTGTGTGTGTGTACGTATGCATGTGTGCATGCATGTATATGTATGTATGTATGTATGTATGTATGTGTGAGCGTGACTTATGTTGAGCTATTCGCCCTGCCAACCAGTCCCCGCTAAATACAATGTCATGTGTCAGAATGAAGACAACAAGGAGGGTTAGTTTTAAGATTTGGCTAAATCCCTGACGAAAATCTACAGCACTAGCGGTGCATCAGTTCCCTAGGGGTCAGTTCACTTCAATGAGGATTATATATACACTTCGACGATTTGAAATACACCGAGCAACCTATTCCAACCCCCATCACACACACACACACACACACCGTATATTCATACAGTTACAGATGCATTTGCGTACTTACATACATACATAATAGACACATATACGCACACACACACACACATATATAGAGAGAGATAAATAGATACATACATATACATGGAGATATATATAGAGAGACAGATAGATAGATAGATAGATAGATAAAACCTCGAAGTCACTATCAATACCATTCTTACTAAGGAATAGTATTTGTAGGTGACCCAAAATATGGGGTAATCCTTCAGTTGAATGCAAAATTATGAACAAGCATTAATCTATATATATATATATACATTCCAATGAAAGGGCCTTGGATCTAAATTAGAAACTGGCTCTTTCTCTACTGGCAAGAAATTTTACAATAAAATTGAACAATGGCATACATACATACATACAGCAACATTCGCCAATTTCTTGAAAATGGAGTCATTACCCCGAAATATTGAATACAAGGTAAGTCTACATTAATTCACATATTTGTTTTCTTGTGATTTACCTTGCATTTACTTCGCATTGTTTCGGCCTCACCCACGATCTTTTATCCATACATACATACATACATACATACATACAACCAGGAAAAGATTGTTTTATGAAGTAGAATTTACTTAATCGTTCCAAGTTTGTCGTTACTCAAGACTTTCCTTCTATACATACATACATACATACATACATACATACATACATACATACATATATACATATATATATATATATATATATATATATATATATTAATAAAATCAGACGATATTTCACACAGGAAAGTTGTATGTACAAGTGCGCACTTGTGATTCTACCGACAAAGTTGATTCTACATACAAAGTTGTATCTACCGACACAATAGCTCTACGCTATTTGTAATTGACACTTACTGATATCGAAACCGGACGGATAGAAGTAAAAAATAACATGGCGATTAAAGTGAAATCAAATCGTTAAAGGGAGTTAACTTCTTAACAGCTCTGATTCTGTCACCCAATCTGCCACTTTCCCTTTCAATAAATACACGCGCCAAGTCCCAGCTCCGGTCGTTGTTGGAGATACAGCATCGTGTTTAATACGATACGATGTGTTGATATCCCGCTGATTTGCAGCTGCCCAGCAGGCAACCAATGAGTGAGATGGTCGAGATGATATTAATCACAATAAAATCACAACAAAGATTAGACTCAGAGATGTTGTAGATAGTTTGACAGGTTCGAGAGCAGATGATCCATCTTAATAGTTCTGGCGCTTTCTTTCAAAATTTTCCCAATGATTTATAGCCGTGTCGGTAAGGGCTCCTCTCTTTTTCGATTGTCCCTTTCTGCTCCATTCCCTACACAACCTCCTTTATACGCACACACGCACATACACACTCACACACACACACACACACACATATATATATACACACACACACACATACACGCGCGCGCATACATATGTACATACAAATACACACAGCACACGAGTATGTGATATATGCATCAGTACATTCACACACACCCGCACAAACACACACACGAAACTGTATGTATGTATGTGTGTGTGTTCGTGTGTGTAGGAGTATTCACATGTGTGTGTATAAATGTATGTGAATAAACGTGTGTGCATATACATGCACAAACATATATATGTGTATATATATATATATATATATATATACACATGTATATATAGGGACACATACACGCACGCACACACACACACAGACACACATACATACGTACATATATAACTGTAAGCGTGCGTGTGCGTATATGTGTGATAAATAGACAGATGAACACAAGGCGCAACGGATTTTGTGTAACCGAGACGCACGCGCACCTGCGTGAGTACACAGTAAATATATAGTATATATATATATATATATATATAT
>NC_069001.1:9331585-9341771 GCF_001194135.2 Octopus bimaculoides | reverse complement strand
TCATTTTATTTGCGCTCTCTCCTCTTCCTCCCCCCCCCGATCACCACGTCTCTCTCCTGCTTTACCCCATCTCTCTTCGTCGCACTCTGCTAATTTCTTTCGGTTTCACACACTCAATTCTTATGCTATACTTTTCTTTACATGCATACACGCAAGCACCCCCCCCCACTAACACACACACGTACACACGTACACATACACACACACACGTACACACACTCGCACACGCACACACATATGTACACATATATGCATACACACGTGTATATATGTATGTGTACATATGTATGTGTGTGTGTGTGTGTGTGTATTTATTTAAGCCGGCCTAGGACGCACATTTATTGGATTGAGAGATGAGGGATCATATTGAAGGCTGGACAAATACCGCTGATTCCAGCTTTAGACTGTTGAACCTATAGCTATGGGTAGTTAAGCTACAAGTTCCGCGTGTCAGTTTTGGTTGAAAACTTTGCTAACGTCAAGTGCAATGACAATGCTTTTGCAGATCTCAAGGCCGAGGGACGACCAGGGTATGACATCAGCGATTAAGCTTCCGGCAGATCTGGTTATATCATGTCCATGAGAAATATGCCAGTAACTCCAAAATATATTTCATTTACGGTCTATCGAACTCTTTGTTCAAAAGGCGTCAGAAGTTGCTGATCATTAAAGCTTTTTGTATCATTAGAGTATTCAGTGGATCAATTAGCTTCCACGATTATGGTTACTGTCAGGACTGTGAGATTTCTTTCTTTCTTTCTTTCTAAGTGAGGAACCTGGTTGACAGTTACGGGGACTTTCCTTGGCACTCCGGATCCCGGATCGATGTAGTACCGACTGAACTATCTTTTATAGTCCCTGGTGAATGAATGCTCACCCCTGTTTTTTTTTTTGCATGTTTTCATCACTCCTGAGACGTTAAAACTGAGAGCGTTGAACCAGTATCAGTAACTAGCAGTCATGAAATTAGACAACTTTAGGAATTCCGTGTTACTAAAGACAGGAACAGATTTCCGCAATAAGAGAATGATACAACAGCTGGGCGAAGACTAGAAAAAAGTTTAAACACAACAGAAGGGATGTAGCTAGAATGGGCCGGTCATTTTGTTGGATTGTTGACTCACAGAGAAGTTTTGGCACTCAGCAATTATGAATACGTGCTGTGGCGGTCGGAGAGGCGATTTGAACTGTCACCAAGAACGTCACACATTTGGGGGAGAACACACCAAGTAAAAAGGAAAAAATGAAATAAATAAAATAAGTTCTTTATTTTTAGATTTAATAAATTGTAATTAACTGTTCATTCCAACATTTGTACTTTTTAAAAATATATATACTTGTAAGGGGACTAAATCCTGCTTGCCCGGGACACCAGCAGCACAATGACCAGCCCCGAGTATGTGACTGGAATCGGAGAGATCGGAATGAGTTTTGCTGAATGTACAGATTTGGAAGCTGTTACCCGGCCTCATGTCAACTCCGATTGCGCATACCTACAGTCAAAGACCAGGGCCGGCTCAAAGTACCGGCAACTCGGACAGCCATGTGCCCGGGGCGCCATGTACTTTTTAGTCTATATTTTCAGTTTTTCTCTTTGTGAAAGTTTAAAAAAATTATATTTGTAAGGGCATCGAAGTTCAGGTTGCCCGGGGTACCAGCAACCCTAGGGCCGGCCCTTTCAAAGACATTGCCAACAGTGACCCTACTGTTATTACATTTAAGTTTTCAGGCACATTGTATTGTACATAGGACTACATTAGCTAATGTGACCACTTTGCTAAGATGGAAAGTAGTAATTTGAAAGGAAATTTAGCTAGGATTTCTAGCAGGTCAAGCAACTATATTGAACTCCCCGCAGTGGGTCGTTACAATTAGAGGTGGTAGTGAAAATAGCTGCAAATACGAGAGAAATTTATTGAGCCGGATTGCTTACTTACAAACTAAATATAGGTATTTGTTAATATCTGTGTGCAGCTCTAGCTGGTAAATTAGGTTATACTAGTAGATTGTACCTGTCTGGTAGGTTTGACACCTATGTTTAAGAGAAGGTGTGGTTCACAGATGTTAAGAGAACGTGTCAGTCATCGATTTGAGAGTGAAAATTGTGTTACTGAAAGTATACAATCTCTCTCTCTCTCTCTCTCTCTCTCTCTCTCTCACACACTCATACTCGAACGCACCCTCACCCACCCAAACACACGCACATATCTACATACACGTATATACATATATATATCCGCCTATGTCCCACTGACCAAATACGGATATATGTGTGTGTATGTGTATGCATGAGTGCTCGCACACAGCACGCATCACTCACACACATGTGCACATACACATACATGCACACACATACACACACTCACACACACACACACATATATATCCACGTATATAGGTCCCACTGACCAAATACGCACCTACGTGTATGTGTTTGTGTATATTTATATACATATGCATATATATAATATATAGTATACCTGGTGGCCCAAAAGTAGGTTTACAGTTACCACGTAGGCACTTTAAATTTCTTTTAAAACATTTCATTACATTTAAATTTCTATCTTACAAACTGAAAAGGGAGCTTGACAAAATTAACTAAATTAGCAAAGATTAATGATTTCATATTTTCTTATAATTAAGATCTAAACTTAATATGTGAATGCAAAAGAGATAGTTTAATTGCAGTAAATCTACTTTTGGGCCACCCTGTATATATACATATATATGCACGCATGCACCCGCCCCATTTACACTCACCTATATGCACACACACATACATACATACATACACACGTACATAAATAAATACATACATACATACATTGATCAAGTAAGCGTATGTAGATGTATGTATGTATGTATCTATCTATCTATCTATACAAATATTAACATAATAGGGTAAAAAAATTGATATTAATTAATATCAATTGGTCTCTTTTATATACACATATATCTATACAAATATGTATATATATGTATCTATATATATATGCATACACACGCACACACACATATATATATATATGCATACACATATATATGCACTTACATACACCGTACATATATGTACATGCATACATATGCATATATATGTACTGGCAGACAGAGACCTATACATATGCATATACAAACGTGTATATATAATTAGAAGTTATATACTCTACATAAATAATTGAGTACTCGTTTTCTCCCGTTTGCAATTATACACACGTACATAGATGCATCCACTGCAAAGTCCAGTCCTTACTGCGTTCTGGTTGCTTGTGTGTTTCATTGACCCCGAGAGCTATGCGAGCGAAGCGCAAGCTCATTGAAGGGCCTCTCATGGTGAAATTCGTCTTTACATTCTGAGTTCAAATTCCCCCGACGTTGACTTTGCCTTTCATCCTTTCGAGGTCGAAAAAGTAAGTACCTGTTGAGCACTGGGGTCGATGTAATTGACTAACTCACTCCCCCAAAATTTCAGGCCTTGTGTCTATAACAGAAACGACTATTATTACCTTAGCTACAAGAATCGTTAGCACGTCGGACAATATGCTTAGCGGCATTTCCTCTAACTCGTTACGTTCTGAGTTCAAATTCCGCCAATAAAATAAGTACCAAGCCTTGTGTCTATTGTAGAAAGAACTATTAAACATCAAGGCCTTCGGTTTTAATCTCTGGGCAACATTTATTTATTTGCAGGACTGACGACCTTTATGTCGTCTTATGGGGCAGTGGGGATGAGAAGGGTTCTCTTCGTCTGATTTACAAGCTTCTTTTTTTTTCCTCCATCACCCTTTTCAAAATTTTATATTTCTTCCCCCATCGAGGGTTTGCCACACCCTGTTCATCCTCTATAACGATAATGATATTTATTTATTTTTTATAATCATAAATTTTTTACTGAATAAAGACAGCACACAGACAACGCCCCCACTACATTTTCGTTGAAATTTCGATAAAACCGGTTTCGACTAGCTTTAGATTTGTGTTTCACAGATTTATCTTCTTTTAATGAGCTAAATAAATAAATGAAACAAAATTCAGGCTATATTAATTTCTAAGGCTTATTTTTCACACTTAAATTTTATCTTCTTCGATTGTAGATATTTTAAGCAAAGTGACACGTAGATGAGATGCATGTTATGTATGTGTTAATAATGCTTTAGAATGTGCCAGTACGTTAATAATATCTATATACTGGCTTACAAATGTTATCTTAACAACTAGTTATAAACGTATTAACAAGGTTTCTTTAATATGTCAAAAATGCTTTAATGAAAAGAAAAGAAGAAACAGCAGAAGACTATTTGGTTACGGCTCTTTACGTTCTGAATTTAATAGCAGCCGGAAGTCAGCTTTGAATTTTGCTTTTCATTCTACTGTAGTCGATAAAATAAAGTACCAGTCAAACATATAGGATAAACGATCCTTCTCGAATCATATAGATTCATGGGGCCGGTTTCCTGGTTTCCATAGCGTATGTACTCCGCTATGGACGGGACGCTGGTCCCTCGCAGGGTTACTCATTTTTGCTAGCTGGGTGGACTGGAACAGCGTGAAATGAAGTGTCTTGCTCAAAAACGTAATCGAAACTACAACCTTACAACCATGAGTCCAACACACTAACCACTAAGCCACGCACCTCCGCAGTCAAGCACTGAGATCGATTAAATATTCTTGTAATTCATCCTAGATTTGAATGGAATTGTCAAAGAGAAGATAAGAAATGTATTTCTATCGAATCATTAAGAAATATGATCCTAGTAGTAGTAGTAGTAGTAGTGGTGGTGGTGGTGGTGGTAGTAGTAGTAGTAGTGGTAGTAGTGGTGTTCTTTGATCTGCTCCTGGGTCTCTTGTCGATTAGTTTGACTCGTAGTATCTGTCTTGCAACATTCTAATCACACGTCCGTAGTATCGGAACTGTGGCTTCTCCATGGAGAAAAATAACGACTCGATCAAGAGAGACTCCCTGATTTCCGAGCTACGTACCCGCGCGAGTAACGTTACACCAGAGTTCGGCAACCTGTATTCGCAATCGTACTCTTTCGGCCATTACTCAATATTTCTGATCACAGATGAAGGTAAGCATGAAAACCGAACTAAATATACAAGTCTGGCTTTTTTACCGGCCTTTCATCTTCCGGAGAGATTGGTAAAAACCTCTTCAGAAGATGGAGTGATTTGGAAGAGAGATGTTAGAATTGCAGCTATGTCAACACCTACAATTCTAGCATTCAGTATAACCTCTCCTGCTGCCCATCTCTCATGAATACGGTTCCGAGTTGCTTAAACGTCTCCACTTGCCTTAGTGGTGTTCTACTAGAATGCAGGGTGCACTGGGAAAAATTTCTTGAGAGGACCAATGTCTCAGTCTTTGCAACACTAATTCTCATCCATACCTTGCAACACTCGACAGTTAGCCAACTCAGTGCATGCCGGAGATTACCTGATCTGCTAAGTAGCACTATGTCGTCTGCAAATACCAGTCGACCGATCTTATGCCCACCACTTTCACAACGGTTGCCCAACTGTGGTCAGCTGTGTTTGAATAATTTATTCATTAAATTTTCTTGTTTGTTAGTGTGTTATGTATACCTATAATATAATGAAGGGTGAGAACTTACCCTATATTTTCCGAAGGTGGCGAGATAGACGTTTGTCAACGACCGTTTGACAGAAGTGAAATAACGTTGGTATGAATAACCAAAGATATATATACAGGAAGTTAGCATAGCACGAGACAGGTAAACTCGTTCACTTCCTGTTAACGAGCAAGGCAGGTAATCTCGTACTTCCTGTTAAAAAGGGAAGTGGGGAAGACAGCTGGAGCTTGGCGCGGATAGAACCAGAACAAGACGGAGCTGCATACGGGTCGGACCGTTCACCACCTACCTTGAAACAATTGAGACTGGACATAATCTCCATATATGAACATTTGCTTCCCTGTTTGAACACTGTTGTTGCGATCAGAAGTTTACCCCTTTATCTTACATTATAATTTGTCTGATCGTAACAAGTGAAAAATAAAAATAGGACAATTAAAATCTGTCCCTAACCTATGGGTTCAATAGGGTGGTGCTTATCCCAGGTTCTGAGTCGTTTAAGCGATTGTGAGATCAAGAGTTCGCTCTCTAGACGGCATACCAGTTCGTTGGTATATTAACTCGCCGTTTCTAGTACTAATTTTCAGCTGAGTGAGATGGGGCAACATTGAATGAAGTACCTTGCTCAAGGCCACCGCCCGGACGGGGAACGGAATCTACGATTTTACGATCACGAGTTTAACACCCTAACCATTAGGTGACGCAAGGTCACCCCTCCCACCTTCCCCTGAAGCTGTTGCTGTTGCTCACTTTCAGCAGAAGCCACGTGAAATGGTTGGAAATTCTGACACACACACACACACAACATTGACTCGCACATACAAAACATTGACTCACACATACACAATACATTCACACACACACACACACACACACACACACACACACACACACACACACACACACACACACACACACACACACACACACACACACACAACACATTCACACACACACACATGGCCACATACAAATATACACACACAGCCACATACACATACACACTTACGCACACACACTCATTCACACACACGTACACACAAACACGCACACACGCATGCACACACACGCACACAATCACCCTCTCTCTCTCTCTCCCTCATACACACACACACACATACTCTCTCACACACACATGCACAGTGATATGTTGGCAAGGTTGTCACTAGAGTGATCTGCGGTATTCATATTAATTTTCTGCGTTTGCAGGTCCAATCCCAATGAGGCCAGCTATATCTTTTACCCTTTCGGGGTCCATTAATGAAGTTACCAGTCCAGTAAGGGGTTAGATATTCCCCACCTCTCTCTCTGCTTCTTGTAGAAATCGGTGGTAGTCAAACTTTAGGGGAAAAGGCACTGGCATACTTCAAAAATGCCTCAAGACCTACCGTATGTCATTATGATGCCCCTACAATTACGTCAAAGCAACGTATTTATGTGTATCAGTGTATGTGATTGCATACGTATGTATAATGTGTATGTTTGTGTATGCTTATGTACGTGTGCCTGAGCGTGTGGTGCGTATCATTGGATAAGAGATACATGAGGCATGGGGAAAAAAATAGAAACTCGATGGGAAAAATATAAATATTCTCGCATTCGTCAGCAGAAAAGAAAAAATGCAAGTTTAAAAATTTTGCATTCTTATTTTTAGTCACGTCTAGTGTCCTTGTGATAGCGATCCATCTACAATCTTGTGTCTCGTCTTCAAATTAACAGTGGGTGTGGCTAAGCCGTTAATTGATGCCCGACCGAACCGACCGACCGAACAACCGTGAGACAAAATAAGCAGACGACTTTTATTTCATCTAATTATCATATTGTTGCTATCTTTAACTTTTGTATTCACCTGAAAAGAAAAATAATAAAATGTAAGAACGACGTGCGAGTGGGAAAAAAATATTCGCTACAACATTTTGGCTTTTGTTACACTAAAGATGTTAAATGAAGTTCGTGAGAAAGGTACAGACATCATAATCTAAATCACTACCCTATCACCCCCTTCTTCTACTACTATGACCCAATGAAGAAGTATCTACCTGATCGTCGGATTAGCTTGAAATAGCGATCACATTTCTCTTAACCACATACTGTCTGCAAAATTAAAAATGAAAATTTAAATAAAAGCCACATTGGATAGTGTAACCTGGAAAAATAAAAGGCGAAATGTTTTCTCTTATAGGCCTGTCCATTCAAACTGACATGCGACATTCTAATAACATCTCTGTAGTACCGGAACTGTGACTTCTCAAAGGAGGGGAAATGGAGGCCCGATCTGGAGACACTCCCTAATCACCGAGCTACGTACCCTGTCGAGTAACATTACTTCAGAAATCCTTCTGAAGGACCACATTTCGTGGATTACTTACGTGATCATTCAATCTGCTAGAAATAGGAATCAAATCTCCCTAAAATAGTCTCAGCCACCGTACACCGCCCCCCTCCCAAAAAAACTGGTAACAAACGATAATGTAGTTCTAGATGTCCCTATGCATGGATGAAAGATATAATTGACTATTATTTGAACACAGAACAAAATGTTTTACAGATTTTATTCCGGTTGTCAGTGCGTTGAGTTTGAATCCTTACCTTTCGTAGTCGATAAAATAAAGTACGACCTCAGATTTTATTGGACAGGGACAACTTACAGTTACAAGTTCCAGCTTCTTGCGTTCTGAATTCTTGGATGGTAGATGTAATCCATTAACACGTTGACACTATGTACCTTTATGAAAGCTGAATCCGTTGCAAGCATTCAGTCTAGGACACCCAGTTTGAGGTAAACTTCCTTCTTGTCATTAGTCTCGGAGCTCCTCGAACAACAAAAACAATAAAAGGTGTCGAAATGATGAACTTGTTAATACACAGTAATGCCTGTACACACACATACGTATATGTGTGTATCTATCTATCTATTATTTATACAGTATTATAAATTTTGCTTCATAACACCAGCCAATACACGTTACCAAACAGTTTCGCTTTAAATAACCTTCAAAGTGTGGAAGAGTAAGTTAGCGGTCATTAGACGTTGCTGAAGGGAAGAGTATAGCTCAGGCTCTTTTGCACCAGAAGTCTGAAAACACCACATCCGGTTTATGAATTTCAGAGATGTTGCAAGAAAAGAAACCCAGATCGACACCAAGGACTAGTGTAAGAGAGATAACTTTAATGGGCGTAACGACCCCACTGTTCTTTCAACCTGGATTTAAGAGAGATAACTTTAATGGTCGTAACGATCCTCCTGTTCTTTCAACCCGGATTTCGTTCCATTCATTTTTTTTTGTAACATCTTCAAGATACATAAACAGGATGTGGTTTATAGCAATGCCTGAAGACTATTAGAAAAGCCTTCCAGAGTTGGAAGGTTCTATAATAACGATAAGGTTCATGGATTGGTTATACGAATAGAATGTAATAAGACCAAATTTATTATACTGTATAAATAATAGACCCACTCTAGTACCTTATATACGAGCGCCTTTCTTTCTGACTTATGAAAAATTATCGTCCCTCGTTTCGGGTATGCAGTCGTGAAAAGTCCCCCAAATGACGAAGCATCGATATCTATCGTTCTTGAATAGTACATGGCGCGAGTTATTTCGCTGGTCTATAACTTCAAAGTATTTTAACACCAGGCCAATTGATGACAACATATTCTCTTACGCCTATTAGCGCAGCCTACTCACGAACTAGCATGTATGTATGTATGTATGTATATATATATTGTTGGGTATTGGAAAATTCACATTGACGTGTTATTTTATCTCTGGTGAAAATGTTCTGAGTTGAAGATTCATCTTCTGTGGGAATTTTCGAACCCAAAGATTTTCACATGGGACCAAACAGCTAGTTACTGCGGGACCTGCAATAAAATCTTTTTTTCCACATCCATTAAATTCTCTCTTTATTTGAAATTGTCTTCTTTTCACTTTAATGTATGCAGTAGTTGTACATTTTACTACCCAACACGAATTATCATGATGCAGGTAACCCTTTTCCAATATTTACATAGCTTCTAGTCCTCCATGTCAACTAATTTTTTTTCTCAACTGTAATTTTAATCGTTACGCTCGCCAGCGCCGTTGACTGTTCACGAATACATCAAATTGTTCCTGTGAAAAGAAAAGAAAAGAATGGAAGTCGTCAAATATTGCCCGAAAACCCTGAATATATATATATGCACACATACCCACACATATGCTCACATCTACACATATATACGTACACATATAACGTTACACATTTACAACAAGCTTCGGTATTTCCTACTGTTTCTGTCTATCAAATATTAACAATAGGGCATCGCTTAACTCGAGACTGTGGTGGAATACATTTGCCCAAGGTGCCGAATAGTGTGTATGAACGAAATCGAACGAGGAGCCATGAAATGGCGAAATGAACTTCTTAAACCACCCAGCCATACTTGCGTCGGTAATTTACTGTATGAACGTGCCTATTCTGCATGAGACAAGTGTAATGACTTTTGAATGGGATGGTGACCAGAGACTGCTTGGGTATGATACGTATATGTATGTATGTATATATATATATATATATATATGTATGTATGAATATATATATATGTATGTATG
>NC_069001.1:9320202-9330202 GCF_001194135.2 Octopus bimaculoides | reverse complement strand
TAGCTGAGTTAACTGGAGCAGCATGAAATAAAGTGTCTCGCTGAAGAACACAACACACAGATCGGTCCGGGAATCGATCTACACACACACGCACGCACATACACACACGCACGCACATACACACACGCACGCACGCACGCACGCACGCACGTACGCACAGATTACTATTCACGGAGACACATACGAGTACAAACGAGTGCGCCTGTAAGTGTTTTTGTCCAGTTTAACACAAAACTTTATTGCATAGCGAACTTTCAAACTGTTTTCACGTCCCAACTGCATTCTGCAATCTAGTCAGTTGTGACATGTAATGTTTAGTAAGGTGTGTTCAAAGTGCTGTATCAGCAATCTCCTTCAATTTGGAATAAAAGATTTGCAGGTTAGCTTGTTAGATGTCTAGTAATGATATACTAAAATTACAATAATTTAGGACAGTTATTTTTGAGCTTATTGTGTTTAAGACTAGACTAATCTGCATTTTTCTTTTTAAAGACAATAGGTTTTGATTTCAGAGAGATTCGACTGCTATTTCTAGCTGGTTCAACGAACATATTGGATACTCCACTCAATGGCTAACTGTATTTAGCCCCAGACCAGCCCCAATTTATTAGACCTGTTCTAGTCTTAACAATTCTGACATATTTTCAAAAGACTGATTAGATTTCAGATATAGATTAAACTATCCAACGGTCTTTTCTCTTTTCAAGCCGGGAGGGAATGATAAGTGGGATCTGACTGCTGTTTCATGAATGACTGCTTCTTTAGTTCTATGTTGTTGTATACAACTATGTAATAACTCAGCACTTGATCTAGCAGATTTATGATGAAAAATGTTCAAACGAGCACCATTTTGTCTTTCAAAGGATATCTAGGTGTACATTATTCAATGAGGCAATCTCTATATTTGTTTACGCCACCTGGGTGTAATTCGAGGGAAGTTTCTTTGCTATTTCTTGCCGATGGAACGAACGCGTAGTAGCGTCTTCATGTAGTCTCGCTTATGACGGTTTTTGTACGAAGCTGCTGTGATAGTAAAACTGGTATTAGTTGTATTGTAACATAAGAAATCCGGTTCATTTTGTTGACAAATGCCTCACAAAATCCTCTATAGAAAATGTTTAGTGTAGGAAAGGGGTTAGCTTCGTCATGTTAATTGCCGAAGTGAGTAATCTCCAACAAAAAGGCACGTATTTACTTATCTGACAATGCTAGAGTTCTGAGTATATTTAAAGAAAGAGACACCCATAGAATGGGTTTAGTAATAGGACGCGGTGAAACAACAGATAATGAATAGTTGGTACCATTCGTGGTAAAGTCTCTCTTTTCAACGAACAACAACGTAAATCATTGTTGTTGTTGTTGTTCTGTAGCTCCAGCCCGATTTCTGATTCAGTAAACTTATAGTCTAAAGCAGTGGTTCTCAACCATTTTTCGCCTATGGACTCCTTTTTTTGACTTCTATTTTACTCTACTGGACCACCATAGCCGTTCGATGTGTATTAAACAAAAATCCTCCTGCATTTTTATAATTAAACATTATTAAGAATTGTATAAAAGAAGATCAAAATATTTTATGTATTGTGGAAATATACACAATTAATTGCACAAGGCGGCGAGCTGGCAGAATCGTTAGCACGCCGGGCGAAATGCTTAGCGGTATTTCGCCTGCCGTTACGTTCTGAGTTCAAATTCTGCCAGGTCGACTTTGCCTTTCATCCTTTCGGGGTCAATAAATTAAGTACCAGTTACGCACTGGGGTCGATGTAATCGACTTAATCCCTTTGTCTGTCCTTGTTTGTCCTCTCTATGTTTAGCCCCTTGTGGGCAATAAAGAAATAAGAAACATTAGCACGCTGGGCGAAATGCTTAGCGGTATTTCGTCTGTATTTACGTTCTGAGTTCAAATTTCGCCGAGGTCAACTTTGCCTTTCATCCTTTCGGGGGTCAATAAATTAAGTACCAGTAGCGTACTGGGGTCGATCTAATCGACTGACCCCCTCCCCCAAAATTGTGTAGGAGTCCATCGGTGGGATCGTGTTTGTTCTTGAGTGGTAGATTTAATCTGTACGTTCTCGTAAATACATGTATGTATGTATGTATGTGATGTGATTTGATGATAGCAGTTTCTTCGCCTTCGAAATTACGAGGAAGAGCTGCACGCCCTCCATTGTCTATGTAAACCGATCCTTGACCCTCTAGGGATTTTCTTTCTGCCTGCGCTTGGATAGTGGGCGCAAACCGATTCCACTCTTTAGACTTGAGGACTGGAGAACAAGAGAACAAGAGAGAGAGAGAGAAGAAGTGATCCTCAGCATTAGACTGGTATTTATTTATCGATCCTGAAAGGATCAAAAGCAGTGTTGACCTCGGCAGATTTGAACTAAAATCGCAGAACCGCAACGATTCTCACAAAGCTTGCTAACCGACACTCTAATGACTGGCAATTCACCGCCTTAAATATATACATTTTGTTGATCAAACAACAAAAACAGATTAATTCTGACAAATTCTAATATCATTGGAATAATTGTATCTTTGTGTGTGTGTGTGTGTGTGTGTGCTTGTGTGTATGTGTGCGTGCGTGTTTTAAATGCTGATATCCAGAACTGTTTTAAAATAAATAATTGTTTGTAGACCATGGGAATCTTCTAAATATCTTTTAAAGACGCCCAGACGTTTCTGATTTGAGACATTAACCTATAATTTGAAATTGTTTTCTCAATAATGCTGTGCACTATGAAACGCTTCTTTCATTGAAAGGTTATTTTTCAAATGTTTCTGAAGCTTAAAAATAATGCAGCATCATTGAATGTCGGTCATGATCGTCCTACACACAATAAGTGCTGTTTAACATTAATTCTACAAGTGAGAAATCCGTGGACGCTGAACAGATGCATGGAGAACAGTTTCTATCGTTCCCTAGGCGTTTCGGTCACGTCCATTTGGTGGCGTTACCATTCGGTAATTCGAGCAATATTATTGTGTGATTAAGAAGTTCGATTCTCAGATGCATGGTTTTTTCGAGTTAGGACTCACGGTGCGGTAACTTAGGGCAAGCGTCACAAATCTTTGTGTCGACCAAAATACATTTGTGAGTAAAATTGGGAAAACGGAAAATTTACTGAAGTCCATCGGAGAGACGAATAGGAAAATCACCCCATCGCTGCTGCTGCTGCTTTTCTTCTTCTTCTTCTTACATCTGTAGTACTTTCGTATTCTTTTACTGGTTTCAGTCAAAGTACAACAACCATACTGGAGCAACACGTACTAGAATGTTAGTCAGTTATATTGACCCCAGCACTTATTTCAGTCTGACACATATCTTATTCCTACCCTCTCTCCCTCCCCCTCTCTCTTTGTCGATCTGCTATGTTATAGGAGAAAACAAGGCACAACATAAAGATGGCATCACTTTTTGAGACCGATATAAATATAAGCACAGATATGGCCTCTCTGTCTCTCTGCCTCTGCCTGTCTGTCTGTGTCTTCCTCTGTCACATATACACCACCCCACAATGGCCTTCTGTACCGTTTTTGTCTGCTAAATTTCACTCACCAGTTATTGGTCTACCCCAGACTATCGTAGAAAACATTGACTTGCGAACCGCGTGATTGTAAAGGGAGCGTCTTAAACTACATATACCTAGGCCAGTGTGTCGGTAGGAAAAAAGTAAAAAGAAAATCATCTCAGATGTTTAATTAGTAACTAGATACAAAGGCCGACGTTCACTTTTTATATTATCGACGAACACATGAAACGGGTTGAAAGATTTATTTTCTTGTTCTAAAATGCAAATTCAATTTGTTGTGTGTCATTCAGTAAGGTTATATAGTGACCTTGCGGTTACTTAAAACAAAGAAGCCAACGAACCGAAAGGTTAACAAACAAGGAATAGTTGTCTTAAATTAATAAAGATAACTTGACTTTAAAGCCATGCTTTCGTTATGCACGAACGAATAAAAATACTTGATTAATAAATCAAAGATTTCCCGACAGTAGCAGAATTCTCCTGAGTATAAAGTAAACTCAATGTAGAAATTAATTACATAAACACACACACACACACACACACATACACACATTCACGCACGTGCTAGCGTATGTGTATGAGTGTCTGTATGTTATACTGAAAAGATGACAATATATATAAGTGTATAGATATCATTCACCCACGGCAGTATGTGAATATATTAAGGTCAACTTTAAGTTACTCGCGAGCACCTCTAGGCGTCATCATACATTCAGGTCTCAAGCCAACTGGATACGATTTTGTTTTAGCAATGATGGTCCAGCCTTCAGCTACATTTTGAGATCAAATAATTGAAATTTCGTTCACTCATAAGCAGTTAGGTAAAAATACGTGAGGTCAAAAATGTTAAGTAAGGTAAAAAGTTGGATCTTTTGGTGGAAACCTCGTTAAAAAATATATTTGCTTCGAAAAAAGAAAAGGTAAGTAACCTCCAAAATTGACTTTGAATTGTCGATACCTTCAAAAGGGTCCTTAGGAAATCGAATAAGGAAGTCACGGATGACTTTCTTAAGAGTGTACCGTGTGACACCAAATCCGAATACACCAGCAGGAAGCTCACTAGCGTAGCTGGTATTACCAAGGAAAGTAAAATCAGTCTTTGATAGATTGCTACCTGGCAAGAAAAGAAAAAGTGCAAGGAAAGACATAGCAAGATTCTTTAAAGTTGGTGAAAAGGTGTATACAGGAATGGAAAGCAGAGTTGGGAAGATGGCATAAGTACCAAATGCATAGATAACGTTTCCGTGCCATTCAGTAACAACTTTAGCTGTGTGAATTGGTGCATTATCATCCCGAAAGATTGTTTCCGTCCGGAAACAGCTCCGCAACCATAGGATGAATTTGATCAGATAAAATACTTAAATAGTCTTGACCATTAATTCTGCTATGAAGGGAAACCATTGGGTTCGCGGATTTCCAAGATATAGCACCCCAGAACATCACAGATCCTCCTCCATGTTTAACAGTTGGAGAAAGGCAGTCTGTATCAAATGCTTCTTTTGGCTGTCTCCATAAAAATAAACAAGCTTTTGACGGTTTTATAGATATTTCAAAATTATGATGCTATGATGGTAGGTGTTTCCATTATTTTGTCCAACCATTGATATATATACCTGTAATTAAGTGTGTGTGTGTGTGTACGTTTCCACTAGACAAAATATACAAACCTTTACACTGGAATAAAAGTATCAATCAATATAGAAGCAATTACTAATGATGTAAGACATAAAAAAATAACATTGATGGTGGTATTGTCATATGTAGGCATACGTACAGATGCAATATGTGCGCATGCGTGCACTCAACGCAAATGGATCAATTGTTTCTATGAATATGTCATATGCAGTCTAAGACAAAGAGATGTATGCATGTTTACAGACACACGATTTTGTATTTAGATATGCATGCATAGTCACACAAATACACACGAATGTTATAATTTATTTACTGTATATGTTTCTATATACGTACGCACGTATGCATGTATATGTTAATGTATGGATGTTTATATATATATATATATATATATATCTATACGCACACACGCATATATATGTACATATATATACACACACACACCTATATAATGTGTATGTGTGTAGATGTATGCGTTTATGAGAGTATGTGAGTATATACATATATACACAGACACATAAACGTAACACCCATACATAGCACACACACATAATCACTCATCTACACGTGTTACACACACACGCATACAAACACGCACACACATACACGAATGCAAGTATGTATGTATGTTGGTATGTTGTATATGTATATGTGTATATGTATGCATGCATATATGTATCTATGTATATATATGTGTATATATATGTGCGTGTGTGTATAGTATATCTGTAGATATATACATATATGTATGTGTGTGTGTTTATATACTTGTGTGTGAGTGTGTGTAAATACAATTATTCATTTACGTTTGAATGTATGTATGTATGTACATATATTACGTACAGTAGTTAAGAGGGAGTTTAGTGTTACTAAGTACGAAAATCCTAAAGTGGTCGAACAGGTTGATCAGCTGACTAATTTATACTATTGATCCCTTTTTCATTGGCCTACTTCACAGCCAATCGTACACGACATCGAAAATCGAATTTTTGCCCTTTGATAATAAACTCATCATTATAGATGGTTGTAATTGATTTTTCCTTTTCTCCAGGTGTTTACTTTAGTGTACCTTTCTTATTATCTCCCCTTCTATCAGCTTTCCCTTGTCACACCCCTTTGCTCTTTCTCTCCGTGTCTTTCTCTGTCAAACTCTCCCTTTAACTATCGTTGTTTTTCCTGACTCCGCAGTTTCCAATCACTCGTTTTACTTATCCATTAGCTTCTTCTATTTCTACTTCTTTGAGCTCCTCTTCCACATTTTCTGTTTCTATTCACAACTCTTATTGCTATCCCTATGTAGATAACGACGTCAAGACGCAACGATGTAAGCCAATGATGCAACGCCTACATGGTCACCGAAACAACTGTATATAGCAATCAAATCCTCCTCAAATCATACCCCACTTCCTTAAAGAAAGACACATTGAATAATGTTGTCCTTGATATGTCTGAAAACAAAGCGGTAATAGTAATGAATAAAGTGCCATCTATCACAAGTCATTTCACGATCATGTAGACCTTTGCTCAAAAGCATCCTTGTGAGATCATCCTGTCTTATGTGTGTGAATGTATGTGTGCACGTGTGTGAATGCTTTTGTGTGTTTGTGTGTACATGTATGTATGTATGTGTTTATGTGTATGCATGTGTTTATGTATGTGCATGTGTGAGAGCAAGTTGTTAGAACTGTCAGCAAATTGCTGTTTCTCTGATTATATCTCTTTCTGTCTGTCTTTGTTTATTTTTACTCTCTCTCTCTCTCTCTCTCTCTCTCTCTCTCTCTCTCTTCCTCCCTCTGTCTCTTGCATTTCTCATCTTGCGTGGGCCGTTTCTGTTTTGTGTCATTCTTATTCTCTCGCCGTTTCTCTCTCTCTCTCTCTCTCTCTCTCTCTCTCTCTCTCTCACACACACACACACACTCTGACACATCTTTTATTATTCTTGCATCGTATTTCTAATCTATTAGTGCCTTCTTCTTCTTCTTCTTCTTCTTCTTCTTCTTCTTCTTCTTCTTCTTCTTCTTCTTCTTCTTCTTCTTCTTCTCTCCCTCTCTCCTTCTCTTTTTCTCTGTATTCCTTAAGGTAGGAGACAGCAGGACTAACTGAAGGGATTCACGCAAATACACGCAAATACACGCACACCTTTGCGTAGTGGTGCTCCTTCCGTTGATCTCGGCAATGATCGTTTATTTATTGGACCAATAGAATTCATTCTCGTGAAATTGACGTTCAAGCGGCTGAGCATTCCACAGACATGCATATTCTTGATGTAATTCTCAGACTGGATTATCGTGACACAAAATGATATGACTGAATATTTGAATTAGTGTATATTCTAGAAAGGAAAAAGTACTTTCGACCCGAAATGATGAAATGCAAAGGCAACCGCGGTGGAATTTAGACTCAGAACGATAAGAGCCTGAAAAGGTGCCGCTAAGCATTATGTTCGACGCACCAACGAATCTGTCAGCTCGCAGTCTTTACCTTGGATAAATAATAATTGAAGCTACTTGGTTATGCCACCTCACTCCCAAAATACAGTGGGGCACGAAACTACCCGGATAAATGAGTTGACGGTGGATGGAGTCAGGCTTAGGCAATATAACTAGGAGGTTCTCGTAACAGACAAGGTCGAGTGATTTGCTAATATTTAGGTAATCACTTTGCTTATACTTAAGTTCTCAAGGACGAGAAACCACTGACATATGATGCGGTCGAAAGAATATGTCTCGAGTAGAGCTGGCTTTACGGAATCCGTACAAATATTCACTGAGATGGAAGAGAGAGAGAGAGAGAGAGACAGAGAGGGGAGAAAGAGAGAGAGAGAGAGTGGGAAAGTGAAGATTGAATGAGATAAAATAGCTTGTTTTTTGAAAGCCCCCTACACTAAATTTGAGATACTGGAAGCCACTGTTGTTTGTTTTTGTCGTGCTTGTTTAACCTCGGGTCAGACTTGACCCAGTAGACGCATGATATTAAAAGTGGCGTTCGATATCTTTGATAAGCTCTTGAATAGTGACAAAAGGATTCTGACGAAATAAACTGATTGACTGACTGACAAAACAATTAATCTGGTTAAATGGTTAAACTAATTGGCTTACAATAATTCTGTTTCTCTTCTTTTATAATAACAGTTTCAAATTTTGGCACAGGGCCAGCAGTTTTTGAGTGGAGGTTAAGTCGCTTAGATTGACCCCAGATTGGTACTTATTTTATCGATCTCGAAAGGATAAAATGCGAAGTCGACATTCGCAGAATTTGAACTCAGAACGCAGAAAGCCAGAAGAAATGCTGCTAAACATTTTGCCCGGCGTACGAAAGGTTCTGCCTGCTCACCTCTTTTCTCTTCTTTTATAAAAATAAAAGAAGTGAATGTGTTTATTATTGGCACAATGACCCTCCCAAGATACAACAAAATCTGTTTCAACATACGATTTCACATCAAGTGTCTTGCACATCAAGTAAAAATGCAAAACACACACACACACACACACACACATCTGTAGACATATGCATATATACACACACACATATGTACAAGAGTATATATGTGTGTATTTACATATGCATACGCATATATATATATGCATATTTTTCTATCTTTCTCCGTTACACATACTCTCTCTCTCTCTCTCTCTCTCTCTCTCTCTCTAATAAAACTATATCGTCTAAATGTGTCTTTTCCTTATTTTAAAACTGTAGAGTATGTGATTCGATACAGAGAATTGGCTGTTATATCTAGCAGGCCCGGCAACGATGTACAGGCTTCACCCACCACTGGCTCAAGCTGTGGTAAATGTATTTATTATGTGTGTGGTAATGAGTGACATGGGGAAAGTGTGTGTGTGTGTGTGTGTGTGTGTGGTGGAGGGTATTGGAGAATTAATGAATTAGCAAATTAGCGAATACAGGTAATTTTTAGATTCTAAAATAAATAGATGCACGCATAAAATTAAGTTTAAAACGTTAATTATGCATCTGAACTGGGCTCAGATTACGATATGTGAGAGTAAAAGCAGGATTTGGTTTTATAGAACACATTTTCCCACATCAAACTGTTGAATATGTTAACAAACAGGTTTATTTTTTATCGTTTCGTCTTTTCTTTTATCACATTCTCACTCTCATTCACCTCTCGTTTCTTTATTTCCCCTTTATATTAAAAAAAAAAATCCTTCTCTCCCTTCACCGTCTACCTCTCATTTCTAAATTCTTTTTCTCCAACCCCCCCCCTCTCTCTCTTATTCTCTATTGCATTCTCATCGTCTGTCTCTTTCATTTTTACTCGCACACCCTTTCTCAGCTTCTAGCTTATTCTCTCTGTCTCTTCTTCTTCTTCTTCTTCTTCTTCTTCATCCCTCTTCCTCTACCCCTCTCACTTATTCACGCAACTTGTTCTGTTTAGCCCCCCCCTCTCTTTCTGTAATCTGTGTCTTTCTCATTTCGTCTCTTTTATTCCTCTTTATGGCTTCAGCTCTGTTTCACTCACGTACTAACACTCCCATGTTTCTTTATCGCCACCACACCGTCTCTCCTACACACACCCACCCATCTTTTTGCCTATATTTCTTTCTAAGTATCTGGTCACTCTTCTATTTCTGTTTGTATAACAATTTTTCTTAATTTTTCCCTTCGAAAGACTGAAAAAAATTGGATAAAAATGTCATAAAACCCCTCCACTATGCAAACCAACGCCTACCCGTCCCTTCTCTCTCTCTCACTCACACTCTCTCTCTTTCTCGCTCTCTCTATCTCTACACACACACATATACATATATACATGCATATATATGTACATATATGTATATATATTTTTATATATATGTATCTTTATATAT
>NC_069001.1:9314676-9317469 GCF_001194135.2 Octopus bimaculoides | reverse complement strand
TATATATATACGTATATACATATATATATATGTATGTACGTATGTATATGTGTATACATACATACATACATACATACATATATATATATATATATATATATATATATGTGTGTGTGTGTGTGCATGTATATACGTTCATACATGCGTACATACATACACGTATATATCTGTGAATAAATTTATATTCACACACATACACACGCAAATATATTTGTCGTAGGTCAACAAGAAATGCTTCATTAACTATATTGTAAAGTTGCACGAACAACAGAAAATATGTCTATTCCGCAGATATTTGAGTGTCATAAAATGTTGTTTATGGAGTCAACCGGCTTATTCTTTTACACGGAGGAGACGCCCTAATTATTGTTACTCTATTACTGAGGGAGATCAACTATCAGAGCCATAAAATATCTTGAATTATTTGTGCCAACTCTTTACATTCTCAGTCCAAATCACTTCAGTATCATCTTTGATGAATAAAGTACAAAATACCAGTCGATAAAATTAAAGTATGCGATTTAAAAGTTGATTTACTCCAACGTTTTTGTGCCAATATTAGTTAGCAAGTGGTCAGCATGATGCAGTGGAGATCCCTACCAAAAACTTTTGAGACGAAGAGTAAAACCTAATGGTTTTAACAGCCGTTCCTGTTGGATTAGAATTAAACTAAAATCCAGTACTTGTTGTTGGCACTCCGTCGCTTACGACGTCGAGGGTTCCAGTTCATCCGATCAACGGAACAGCCTGCTGTTGAAATTAACGTGCGAGTGGCTGAGCACTCCACAGACGCGTGTACCCTTAACGTAGTTCTCGGGGATATTCAGCGTAACACAGAGTGTGACAAGGCTGGCCCTTTGAATAACAGGCACAACAGAAACAGGAAGTAAGAGTGAGAGAAAGTTGTGGTGAAAGAGTACAGTAGGGTTCGCCACCATCCCCTGCCGGAGCCTCGTGGAGCTTAAGGTGTTTTTCGCTCAATAAACACTCACAACGCCCAATCTGGGAATCGAAACCGCGATCCTATGACCGCGAGTCCGCTGCCCTAACCACTGGGCCATTGCGCCGCCACCCAGTACTTGTACTTGCTGAGGAAATCACTCTGGGTGGTTTGAGCTAGCTCCGACCAGCGAGTTTACCACATCCCTCACGAATGCTGACCACATTCGATGGTCGGGCGCAGTCAAGGCTTTAATGGATACCCACCCCCAGTTTTACTGCCGAAGACCATAAATGCGGGGGCCCGATTATACTTCCATGACCGCCTTTGCCATCGCCAGTTGCGTCTTCAGTTGTCCTCCAATTCACAGGCCTTAAGTTTAGAAGAGGACTACACTTCAAGGGCTACAAATTGCCAAACTACTTTTATGCACTAACATCTGTATGTACACAAAAGAAAGTGGAAATATTATAAAAATTGACGATTGAGCACGAAATGTCGAATGTTGGAGGAATGAAAACATACAAGGTCTTTTGTTTAGCAACGAGAGAGAAGAAATTGTTGACTTTTATTTATCGATTAATTGAAAACCACGTCACTAATTCTGTCACAGTCTACCGTGTGGCCCGAGATGCGCTATGTCTTAACCAAATGGTATGGTGATGACTGGACTTGTACTTGCGGTGGCATTTACCCGGGGTGGGTTGAGCTGACTCCAACTTACGTTCGGAGTTTCAGTGGGAATACAAGTTCTCAAATGGTGCCCGGTCACATGTATACACAATTAGGGATAGTATGATCCGTACCAGCTCATATTGCCGTCGATTGTCGACTGATCAAGTAACCTCTGATTACCGGAGCAGAAATAGCCTGAGGCGGGTTATAGAGACATACTTTAATAAGAGCTAAAGGGTGATTCATTCTTAGTGGTCTTCCAACACGCTGAACACCAGCCCGGAATTTCTGAGCGCCTGTGCTATTGCTAGATAGTCGTTGAACCTACATTAGATTCATCCGACTTTAGAGAGGTCATAGTTTTAGTCCTGTTGGGTTTCTAACAACTCTCATCACCAGGCAAGCCTGGTGGGGATACCAGTTTAGTTGCCGACGATCAGACCATGCAACAAGTTGTATTAGATTCCATGTCACCAGTAGCACTCATGAGAGACCTCACAAGTATAGTTCTAGATATACTGTGTCGTGATCAAATGATATGTTGGCAACTGGAATGTTTATGATTACAGAGTTGACCGGGGACGGGTAAACGATGAGTAATAGTACACTGGATAACGTAGTCATGTATACATCATGTTGGGGAGAAGAGAGAGAGAGAAAAGCGAAATGAGCATTACTGGAATACTTTTGTTCAACGCTTTGCTCGATCAGAGCTAATCTAGGGCAAACTACAACAGCAACAACATCATCATCAATGTAGGAAAAATTAGTTCGAGATACATTACATTTGAATAAAAGGACACCGTGGCCACTGCTGGAACGACTTTTACAAAAGGCCTGTTCCACCAGGGTGGATCTGGAGGTAACCAACAACAGCAGCTACTACCACCTATGCCACCACCACCACCACCACCACTACTGTATGTATGTAAGTCATGTATAAAGGGTTGATAAAACGTTCCTGGCTTTATTGCGAAAGGCCTAATTGGAGGCTCGACCTTCTAAGTTCCTTTACAGGACTTAGAAAAACTGTAGGACCGCTGTAATAAGTGTGTGAATCTGAGAGGGAAAGATAGTGAATAAAATCCTAATTAACTGATCCTCCTGTATTTTCTTTTAGCCAAAACCAGGAACTTTTCAGCACCCTCACGTATGTATCTATATATGTATGTATATAT
>NC_069001.1:9311767-9314605 GCF_001194135.2 Octopus bimaculoides | reverse complement strand
TATATATATATATATATATATATATATATATCGTGTATGTATGTATGTATGTATGTATGTATGTATGTGTGTGTGTATGTATGTATGTATGTCTGTCGTGTATGTATGTATGTATGTGTGTGTGTATGTATGTATGTCCTTTATGTATGTATGTCTGTCGTGTATGTATGTATGTATGTATGTATGTGTATATGTTTGTAGGTGTGCATGATTTTAAAATTTTCCCTAGAGATTTATTGAAATTCTTCACAGAATTCAAGCCAGTCATAAACAAATCGACAGAGTCTCCATTGTTTGAGTCACGACATCGTTTGAGTCACGACAATTTGAGAAAATGTATAAGTCCATATGAGCATAAGAGTGAGTGTATGCTTATATAAATGTTATTTTAGTGGTATTAGTGTGTGTGTGTTTGTGTGCGTGTGTGAATATGACTGCATTCATTTAGTGAATGCGCGTTTTCATTAGTACACAAATGTGCATTTGATTATATATATATATATATATAGAGTTATTAATATTTCTAAGTCTCTCTAAAGGAGACTACGGCAGCGATATATATATATATATATATATGTATATGTACATACATATACACGCACAAACATATACATACACACACACGCACACACTCACATACATACATATATATACCCACTCCGACACACACATACCTGCATATGCACCCCCCACATAAAAATAAAATATTTGTCAAAATACGCAATGAATGAATTTTCATGCTTGAAATCTACAGGAGTAAATAATATAATGGCTTCGTTCTTTACAACTTGATATACTGAATAAGAAATATAATACAATAAACCATTTACTATGCTGTGTCATACAATTATTGGTTGAAAATTGACCGTACAGTTCAGATTTGGTAAACTCCGACTTCTGCATGTTCGGCCCAATGAAAGACAATCTTTGGGAGACAAAGATTTTATGAGACAGGTGAATGCAAAATGACTGTTACGAAGTATGTAGAACAAGGCACATCTAATTGTTTTTTAAAAAAGGATTGGAGAGTGAGATTTAGCGATGGCGCAAATGTGACACTAAGTATTAGCTGACGCGTATACTATCATTGTGTGCGTATTCACTGAAAGAACAGTCAACAGAATTTTACGGGGCAGGGATACATGCTCTCATTCGAAGGTGGAACATTGCTATTGGGAGAAACGGTGACTGTGTTGTTGAGAAGTAGGGATGTGATCCACAGAGGACCAACTTCATTTTGATGTATGACACATGTTCTTGTGTTGGTTATTATACCTGTCCTAAACAAAAAGGCATTACTTTTTGACTCACCGTCGTATATATATATATATGTATGTATATATATGTATGTATATGGTGGTTGTCTACTAATTATACAGAGTCTGACCACCTCCTGTACCTACACCTTAGAACTATCACGGCGTCTGATGTGTCTTTTTAAACCAGACAGTGCTTTGAAAAGACACTCACATGGGATGCATATCCGATTTGGACCTCCAAGAGCTGTAGTTAAGTTCTGATCTTTGTGGATCATAAAATGTCTTTTGAGGTCTCCGTTAGATTTGCAGACCTCCAAGAGAAGTATATTTACATAAAATATTGAACAACAGGGAATGTTTTTTAATCTGACCAGACTGAAATTCAAAATGAAGGTTTTTACTTCACTCATTAGGGAACTCTTATATGCTGACGATTGCGATCGAGCCAGTCATTCTGAAACGGGCCTGCAATCTCTTGTATCTGCATTTGACTCAGCTTGTGATTATATATATATATATATGAGGTTGAACCGCAAGTAATGCAAAAGTGTGTATATTTTTTATTAACTCTTTATTAAGTCGTCAAATGTTTGTAGAGTAACCCATCGTCAACACAAACAGACTGTTCAACATTGTCTTCATCACAAGCGATGGAGAAGAGTTGCAAACGTCCTTCCATGAACCGAGTCTTCACTTCTAGATCAAAAAGTCACACCAACATTTCATCTCTTGTCAATAGATAAGAAAAATACATATTTTTATTGGCTTCAATTGCTTCTGGATGATTAGAACCCAATTTGTACATACTTTCCGAAATCCCAAGTCTTCTGGCAAATTCTGCAGTGCATTGTGACTGCTGTACAGTTGCGTGGCCACAAATTATGATTTGTCTGTCTGAGCGAATTAACAAAAAATAAATACCAGGTCTTTCTCGACCGTCAAACAGTGATATCAATTCCACGAAATAGATAGCATAACCCGTGACATCTTCAGGTTTCCCTGCTCTACTTTTTTGAAAGATATTAGTGTCTGTTCGTTAGTTTGCGCACGCACGTGGATGTGCGAGCATGCGTGGGATGGGGCTGTGTCTCAGGCTGCTTCAAATTATCGAGCAGTCAGGCTATATATAGAGTTGCATTCTTTGCAATTTATATTGATAGATTAATTAAGAGAAGTGCGTAAACTTCAATGGAGCACAGAAATGATATATTGTGCAATGAAGGCGGTGAGCTGGCAGAAACGTTAGCACGCCGGGCGAAATGCTTAGGAGCATTTCGTCCCATTTTATGTCCTGAGTTTAAATTCCGCAGAGGTCGACTTTTCCTCCCATCTTTCCAGAGTTGATAAAATAAGTACCAGTCAAGTACTGGTCGATGTAATGAACTTACCTACAATTCCTCTAAAATTGTTGGCCTTGTACGAAAATTATTATTATTATTTCTATTATATTATAGTTTCATGACCGCCAACAAACGTTACCGAAGTGTTTAACTCTGATAACCTTCAGAACTGAGGAAGTAAATTACTAATCATCAGAGCAAATTGGATAGAAAAGTATGGCAATTATATATATATATAT
>NC_069001.1:9309533-9311619 GCF_001194135.2 Octopus bimaculoides | reverse complement strand
ATATAGCGGTACAACAATGAATAGTGGTACAACAATAAATAGTGGTACAACAATGCACCAATATTTACTGGAAATAGCAGTCGATAATATATGACGCTATAGTAAAGCTTCACTGTATATATGTACTGGCAAAGATGTTTGTGGGCGGCGAACATAAAAAATTTCATCTTACTTGTAGGAAGAACATTAAATAAATCTACGACCTAGATGTGGATAATCTAGGACCTAGGTTTCGAACTTTCTAAATTATGTTTGTTAACGCAAATTTGATTAGTTCTCTTCGGCTAGATTTACCTAGACAAAATTTTGAATGTTACTACATGAGCGCCAGTATACTTATCTGATCGCCTGCCCTTTAACAGACCGAGAACAGTATATTCACCTAGAATATATTTTAAGAAAGACTATCTAATATTTGAATCCTCAGTTCGCTTCACCAACTCGCACGAGTAAAACCTTGAACAAAGACGTATAGGAATGTCTACCTTGGATAAATATGCACTGCTGCGCACATAAATGCTACATCAAATGACTCAAGGATACTTATTCAGCAGAAACACGTTTCGGATTGGAATTTAATGCGGCAAATTACTGTAATAAATAAATTTTGAAGGTGTATAATCCTCTATTCTTCTTTATGATGTCTTGGTTAATATACTCAATATGCTGCATGAAATCCAATGAAGTGAACTCAGGATTTATCTATCAAGTGAAGTACCGATTAATTTGATATTGTTGGCTAGATCTGGGCTGTATGAGAGTTCTGTAAAGCACCTACCCTATCTATTTACGTTATATATAAATATATATGTGTGTGTGTGTGTGTGTACATACATACAATAATACATAGATACAATAATACATACATACAAGTCTAAATAATGCGAGACGGTTAGGGTTATAATAGCGCTGAGGATACGTTATCTACTCCATCAAAGTTCTTCTGGGCTAAGCAACAATAACAGTAGCAAAAATGACTCTCTATCTTCTGCAGTCTATTCATATACTTATGACAGTGTTTCGAACAAAAGACGAAATGTTATAAACATTTCATTTATTTGTTCAACTCAACTCGTTGGAAACTTATATAACGAAAACATTATTTTGAATATACAGTGTGAACTCTGCTATTCTCTATTCGGTTCATTGCTTTATAGGGCAATGACTTCGTCGTCATTTATAAAATACTTTTGTAGTTATTGTTCAGCACTAAGTAATCCTTAATCTAGTAGACATATGATGAAATAAATTCCAACTCCTCTTATTTTTCGTGAGACATGTTATATCTAAGACAAACTTATCCAAAACGTCTTTCTCCACAATTCATGAATGATTATGTTCGATATAAGAGAGATTTAGCAGCTATTTCTTGCAAACTGAGCGACAGATTCGACATCTGATATTTCTTTTTTTGGAAGAGGCATTGATCAACTCAACGCTACGATAGAAGATACTTGTTCAAAACTCCGGATGGTGTGATCGAATCCGGAACCATGTGGTTGCGAAGTGAACTACATTTGTGCCTATTACATACATACATAAATACTTACAGCGTTGAATTAACCATTAAGCAAAAGAAGTACGTGCTTAGGGGGTCACCATAGAAATTGTAATTGTTCAAAACAAAATTACTTTAAACTTGATAAAATAATATTCGGGGTGCTTTATGTTTACAAAGTATAGAAGCAGATGTGTTACGTAAGATTAATTTTGGGGACTTAATCAAAAATTTTGCAATTGAAAAAAGTAAGAGAAAATTTTTCGAAAAAAGTAGGAGAAAATTTTAAAAAAATAAACGTTATTTTCCATCTTTTAATCTTGTTTCATTTTAAGAAATCTTACTTTTTGGTTTATTACCTCCGCTTTAGGGAAGGCGGGGGTATTGCTTCTAGTCGTGTTTGTTTGTTTGTCCGTGGACAAGATATCTCAAGAACCGCTGGATGGATTCGGATGAAATTTCCAGGGATGTTTCACTTCGTGATTGGCACGAATTGATTAGATTTTTTGATCGATCTGGTGCCGGACAAGGATAGCAATGGTCATCCCTCTTATATGTATGTTATATATACATACATATATACATACA
>NC_069001.1:9304824-9309173 GCF_001194135.2 Octopus bimaculoides | reverse complement strand
CTGGTGCCCTTATTCTTCATAGAATTATTAAGGGCATTACGAAGACAGAGATAAACCTTCTTCAAAATTGTTCAGACTGCTGGGAATAGCAACTAAACATACCTCAAATCACACTCCGCCGTCTTTAAAAACATAAGACACGTTAGATAATAGAGTCCTATCTGCCTTAAAAAAAAAGGGAGTTGGTCATGGCCGTAATCTGCGTGACCACGGTTAACCTAGGGCTAAACGACAAAAACAGCCACAACTACAGAGACAGCATCTCCACCACCACTACCTCCGCCACCGCCACCGCCAACAACAACGACAACTGTCGGTCTTCTACACTGTATAATACACCTGTGTGAAAATGCAGTGCTTCGAACAAAAGGCAGAATGTAATAATGTTTAATTTCTTTGCTCGCCTCACTGAAAAAGCTTTATTTTTTTTGTTGGGAAAGAATTTTTTTGAATATACAAAATTTACGATATTATGCTCCACTGGACACGTCGTTGCCTGAAAGGACAATGACTTTGCATTAAAAAAAAAGATTTTCTCGTTATAAATAATATAATCAACGGCATTCCATCTGTGGCCATAGATAATATAATCAACGGCATTCCATCCGTGGCCATTTTGAAATTATGTATCCAAGCCTACATTATGCAATGTTTCCATACCTCCACTCTTTAGATGGCGGTGCTGTAATATAAGATACTACTGTTTTTACAACGGTAATATTCAATGTTGAATCAACGATCATTCATTCATTATTATAATAATAGTAAGACGGCGAGCTGGCAGAAACGTTAGCACGGCGGGCGAAATGCTTAGCGGTATTTCGTCTGCCGTTACGTTCTGAGTTTAAATTCCGCCGAGGTCATCCTTTCGGAGTCGATAAATTATGTACCAGTTACGCTTACGCACTGGAGTCGATGTAATCGACTTAATCCCTTTGTCTGTCCGGTTATCAAGCAATGGTGGAGGAGAAACGCAAAAACATACATACAGAGGTATATACGACAGGCTTCCACACAGTTTCAGTCAAGGAACCTCTCAAATTATTGGTCATTCCAGGACTAGAGTAGAAGATACTTGCCCAAGGTGTAGCGCAGCGGAACAAAACCAGAGACCACGTGGCTGCAAAGCAAGTTTCTTAACTACACAGACATACCTGTTTGTTCTATTGAAATGGCTATAGCTGAGGACATAATTATAATCTCTTACTGGTTTCAAACGTTGGATGGTTACTGTTCTGGAGTCACAACTTTGAGAGTTTTATTGTTTGTTTCTGCCTAATCAAATCGTCCCAGCACATATTTCTATCTGGTATTTATTAAGAACAAGTATCTGAAGCGTTCATTCTTCTTGAAACTTCCTCTATTTCAAGTTGTCACACAAGCAACAAATCTAGCCGTTTCGCCTGAATC
This sequence comes from Octopus bimaculoides, assembly GCF_001194135.2. Classification (NCBI taxonomy): domain Eukaryota; kingdom Metazoa; phylum Mollusca; class Cephalopoda; order Octopoda; family Octopodidae; genus Octopus; species Octopus bimaculoides. Next base: position 9,307,763 of record NC_069001.1, on the reverse strand, counting down.
AAATCTTATTAAAGATATTATCAATTACCATCGGAATAATTAATATTTCATATATTAATATCAAATTTCCTGTTTAGATAAATAAGATAATCTCCACTGCAAAATAATGATGCTATTTCTAGACCAGAATTTATTCTGTCATTCAAGGTAGATTATTTTAAAATTAGTTGTTGCTTGGCACACTTGGTCAGCCTGAACCAACAAGCTTTTGTCCCAAATCGTTCCAGCAGCGACTCGTCCGGCTTTTAATTTTCCAAACATCATCTAGTGGTGTCATTGGCAACCTTTTTTGAGAAGCGAGCCACATGAGACATGGCTCATCACCAGGCGGACCGCATTCTTAAAAAAATTCAAGGTTAACTTTTCGTTAGGCATACCCTTCAAAAAATTTGCTTATCGCCATCGCTTGACAACCGGTGTTGGTGTGTTTACGACCCCGTAACTTAGCGGCTCTGTAAAAAAGACTGATAAAATAAGCACCAGCCCTGAAAAAAAAAAGTACAGAGGTTGTTTCATTCGATTAATGAATTCTCCCTGGTGGTGCCCCACCATAGCCACAGTCTAATGATTGAAACAAGTAAAAGATAAAAGATATAAGATAAGCTAAAATGAACCTCCAAACCCCCAAACTGCAATGCAAAAGTAAGATTTAATTGTTGAACCGCTTTGAATCTAGAAGCGGGCAAGAGACTGCTGCAGTTAAGAAGTCATTTATTAGGTTTTTATCTCATTTCACTGGTCTGCAATGTTATGACATTTAGGAAGTATTTCTGTTAAGCGAGCCAAGCTAATGAGGGAGCTTTTAGCCACAGTGAAACACATTTCAATGTTTCATAGCAGAGTTGTTCCTGACGTGTCTTGCTCTCTGTGTACGGGATGCCTGGCAGCCTTGTGAAACATGGCCATTGATACGCAAAATATAACTGCACGATTACGGTCGAAACGTCTTTGATCAAGGGAGGTGGTACTAAATGACAATATGCAATATTAGCATACAGGATGGACTATTATTACAGTTGTAGCAAATAAAATCATCACATAAAATGACAGAGAGGGAGAGAGAAAGAAAAAGAGAGGAGGAGAGAAAGGAGGAGAGAGAGAAGGAGATAGAGGAGTTAGTGTGTGTGTGAGAGAGAGAGAGAGAGAGAGAGAGAGAGGAGGGTTTGCATGTGTCTGAGATTTTCAGAGATAGACAGGAAGACAACAAAGAAAATGAAAAAGGAAGACGAGAGAGAAAATATGATAATGATAAAACTAAAGAGTAGTTATGTAGAGAGAAGCCCTAATTTTGCTCATTAAATGACCTTTAAGATTTCAGTACGTAATATATACTTGTCTGCACTAAATACACCCCACCCACACTCATGCACGCACACACATACACACAAGCATGCATGCACACATACTCACTCTACGCATGTATGTGTGTGCATCTATCTATCTATCTATCTATCTATCTATCTATCTATCTATCTATCTATCTATCTATCTATCTATCTATCTTATGTGCTTAAGTGAAGCTTTAGAAACTGTCACTCAGAGTTTCAAGTACAGATCATCAGTCAACCGTGATTTTTTAAAACTATGTGATGATTTATAAATCTTTACAAACGGCCTTGCCACAATTATTTAGTAATTTATCAAATAAGCACTTAAAGCTTAAAAGGTTTATTCCATAAATTACTAAATAATTGTGACAATAGTTTATGTAAATATTTACAAACCTTCATTTTGTTAAAAATCCACGGTTGACCGCTGATCTGTTACTTGAAACTCTAAGGAAGAGTTTGTGAAGATTTTCCAGCATTAATAAAACACCACGTATGTGTATACATATAATCATATATGCAGCCATCCATCAATCCATCCCCTCCAGAGATGTTCCTCTTCTGTAGATATTGAGAGGCCTATATTTTTAAAGAACCTCAAAAATGTTTTCCTATATTTTTCTATGTCCCAGTTGAGGGGTTAAACAGGATGAAAAGTGCATCATTCCCGTATACACCCCCACCTATTTCTGGGAGTTCCTTATACAGGCAGAATAAAATGTATATCCTTACTAAGTCTGTTACTTGTGCAGAGTCTTTCGATACCATAATTATATCTAACATCTCTGGTCTATCCTTTCTTAACCAAATATTTTCCCTCAAATTTTATAATTGATTTCCTAACTGCTAAAATAATCTCTACTTCTACTCTAGTTGTTGTATGAGTCTTCGTCTTTTTCTGTCATGGAAGTACGCCCCGCCTATCTCAATCTATGTATGAAAGAGTCGGTTTTGTATATAAGGTCTTTAACATGTTCTTTCTTTATATATAACTTTGATAACTTACATTTGTTTCGACCAAAGATTGGTCCAGGCCATGTCTAACATAATAGTCCACCTGATAGGATTATCTATCTATCTATCTATCTATCTATCTATCTATCTATCTATCTATGTGGAGACGAGAGAGGAGAGAAAGAGAAAGTGAGAGAGAGAGAGAGAGAGAGAGAGAGAGTGTGTGTGTGTGTGTGTGAGAGAGAGAGAGAGATAGAGAGTAAAGGAGAGAGAATGTGACGTATACATTTACATAATCATTTCCATATTTTTATGCTAAAATATGTATGTATATGTGTATATAGTATCTAGCTGATGCTTTACAACTTAATTCGCATAATAAGCTATTTTGACATTTCTGCCTTATACATATATTCATACATATTTTTATATTTATATATATATATGTGTGTGTGTGTGTGTGTGTGTGCGTGTGCGTGCGTGTGTGTGTACACTCATACACACACAACAAACACACATACAAATATTCATACATACCTTTGTATATATATATATATATATATATATATATATATATGTATATGTATGTATATGTATGTATATATATATATATTAATATACGTATGTATATATATACATATATATATATGTATATAT
>NC_069001.1:9302655-9303618 GCF_001194135.2 Octopus bimaculoides | reverse complement strand
CACACACACACACACACACACACACACACACACACGATCTCATTGACTCAGGTGACTGAAATCACGCCCCATTTCAGTTAAACTTCGACGTTTAACAAATAACCAACGCTTATGTTCTTCACTATGATATTGTCTCGAAGAGAATGAGATATTTGACACAGCCGTTTGACGTCATTGATTCGACGTTGACTTATTTGACGTCAGCCGTCTTAATATTTCTCTCGCTGTAACGTTTTCCTTGCCCTCTCCTCCCTTCTCTGTTTATGTGTCAGAGGGTCTAGTTATGTTTGTATGTACGTATGTCTTATATGTCTCTCTCTTTCTCTCCTTTACTTTATCTATTTGTCTACATATCTGTTTCCGCGTCTGAGTGCGCGTGTGTATGCCACCAGTGCCAAAACATACTCTTGCCACACAGGCTGAATGTACAGAATCGTCAGCGCCCAAACAGTTGTATCGTCTGAGTCCATGTCCCGAAGGACCTGGAATGATGGAAATAAGTACCTATACTGAATATAAGCGCTTTCTTTTTCTTTCTCCAGCTAAGAGATTTCAATTGAGAAATTTTCCGCATTAGGCATTCAGTACATAACTCTATATCTTAATTAACCAAACAATCTCCTCAATTAGCAGATTGCAACTCAGCACTACAGGATGGAGCCTCTACGCAGTCGCTCAAGTTGCTAGAAATAGGAGTCCAATTTCGTCACAGCACACAAAAAAAACAACAAAAATACAAAATGGAAAGTTTACATTGAATAATATTTCAGGACCCCCTCCCTCCCTAAAACAACTGGAATGTCGTTTGATCATAGGTCTATACAATCAGGGCCGACCTGGGGCTAAACTACATCTTCAACAATTTCTACTTTCACCATCAAATGCCATCCTCGTAACTGCTATTATCACTATTCCCCACCCCACTCCATTCCATCACTAACACTACGATGACGATCCCCCCCC
>NC_069001.1:9299443-9301975 GCF_001194135.2 Octopus bimaculoides | reverse complement strand
AAGTTTAATGTGTTACTTGTATGGACAGCAAACAATTTCTGTATGCCACTCAACACTTGCCCGGAATTACATAACGTTTCGCTTGTGAAAGTTGTGTTGTTTTCATCTTTCAAGTCCACCCTGCTCTCCATCCATCCATCCATCCATCCATCCATCCATCCGTTTATCTATCTATCTATCTATCTATCTATCTATCTATCTATCTATCTGTCTGTCTATCTATCTGTCTGTCTGTCTGTCTGCCTGTCTATCTGTCTGCCTATTTGTCTGTCTGGACATAACTACAAAGGTTGCCTCTTCACGATTTTGTTTCCTCATAACTTTCAGTAAAATAGGTATCTTTTAATGAAATTTTCTACAAATACCTTTCAGATGGTGTAGATTACATTTATATCAGAATTTAATCTAAGAAATAAAATTCTTGGGCACGTGCACATACATACTGACACACATCACAATCTTTTCTTTTGAAATTTCAAGTTTCATTTTGTAGATAAATGTGCTCTATGCCAGCATATTTTCGTGTGAGCCCACCATGCATTTTCATATTAAATTTCGATATAATCGTAGTCTACTCCATCTGAAAGGTATTTGTAGAAAAGTTCATAAAAAAATACCGAGGAACCAAAGACCAATCATCTAAATTTTCCGAAATTTCTCTCAAGACTGCCCGAAAGATATTTGCACAAGAAATTCCGATATAATAGTAATTTATCTACATCATGTGAAGCGTATTTGTAGAGAAAATATCCATTAAAAATACCCATTTTTCTGGAAGTTATAAGGAGACAAAGTCGGGGTGGGACGCACTCGTGTAGGTGAATCAGTAAAGGATTTGCTAAGCAGACCTATAATAGAAACACATTCCAGTATTGACCATTCCATCTTTCCTCTTATGCGCAGTTTATCTTAGAACTGCATTATCTAATGTGACCTATTCTAAGAGAGGGTGTGCTGGCTGGCATTTCTAGAAGACTGGGTCATCACATGGAGGGACACTCGGCTGATTACAGTCTGTTTTGTTATTGTTGACGCATTCATCGTTGTTCAACAGCTTAACATGGTTCCTCCCACTCCTCATGGAGTATCAAGCTACGAGATTTCTATACTGAGTATGCAAACCTTGTTGCAAATCTGCTCTCAAGTAACGCTCATATACTTTAGGTTCTCCTCCACAGTCCTTAACCAAGTATTGAAAGGTCTACCTCACCTCCGATGTTACCCACTTGAGCAGGCCGTTAACATCCAAATTACTGTCAAAACGTAATGCTTATTTATTCATATTGCTTTGAATTAATAATGTGTTACGTTGAAGCTTCGAAATTTCGACACTGATTATTTATTTGTTAGAATGACATAGTAGGGTAGGTGTGAGTGGCCAGATGTCTGTTGGAACATAAAACAGGGAGGATATTTGAACCAGATATGGTCAGTTTAAATGCCAAAATGCTGAAAGCATTTCTCTTAAGTATCCGTAAATAAAATATTCGTTTCAAATTTTGGCAGAAAGCCAGCAGTTTCGGGGAAGGAAGTAAGTCGATTACATCGATCCCAGTGCTAAGCTGGCGCTTACGAAAGAATGAAAGGCGAAGTCGCCCTCGGCGGAATTTGAGCTCAGAACATAGTCAGACAAAATACCGCTAAGTATATATTTGCCAGGCGTGCTAAAATTTCTTATTCCTTTATTGCCCACAAGGGGCTAAACATAGAGGGGACAAACAAGGACAGACAAAGGGATTAAGTCGATTACATCGACCCCAGTATATAACTGGTAATTAATTTATCGACCCTGAAAGGATGAAAGGCAAAGTCGACCTCGGCGGAATTTGAACTCAGAACAAAATCAGACGAAATACGGCTAAGAATTTATTTGCCAGGCGTGCTAAAAATTCTGCTAGCTCGCCACCTTCTCTGTGAGTGAAATATTGGTTTCAAATTTTGGCACGGCCAGCAAGTTCAGGGAGAGGGGTTAAGTCGATTACATCGATTCCAGTGCTCGACTGGTACTTAATTTAACGATCTTGAAAGGGATGAAGGGAAAAGTCGACCTCTGCGGAGTTTGAAGTCAGAACGTAATGACGGACGAAATGCCGCAAAGCATTTTGCCCGGCATGATAACAATTCTGTCAGCTCACCGCCGCCTTGTGAGCGGAATATTAATATCTGATACTGTCCTGTCCTTGCCTTTCCAAAAAGTTAGGGAGGTGTAGTTTTTAGGAGGACATTTGGTTATTATGTCTAGCAGAACGAGCGACTCCGTTGAGTCGTTGAGCCGTCGTCGTTGCTGTCGTCACTTGCTCCTATTCTTTTCGATGTTATTTGCGTGACATATCCGGAGGAACTGCTTTAAAGCAATAGATGGAATTGCGAACACATTTGTCTCTGTTCCTCTCCTAATAGCAGTAATGCTCTTTATACACCAATTAGACGGCTGTTTTGAGGTCTACTTAAAACGTTTCTGCCTGCAGAATAAGTGCATACATACATACATACATACATATATATATATATATATATATATATATATATATA
>NC_069001.1:9298763-9299433 GCF_001194135.2 Octopus bimaculoides | reverse complement strand
GATGGATGGATGGATGAATGAATGTATGTATCTATGCATGTATGCACGTACATAGGTATGTATGTATACGCATATACATGCACTTATATATGCAACTGCTCACGCACATTTGTACATGAACTAACATAAGTACAGATCTATCTATCTATCTATATGCATATGTATAAGTGTTTATATTTATGATTACAATCACTCTCTCACATATACACACATATGTACACACACTCGCGCACGCACTCGCGCACGCACTCGCGCACGCACTCGCGCACGCACTCGCGCACGCACTCGCGCACGCACTCGCGCACGCACTCGCGCACACACTCACACACGCATACATAAATACACATACACGCATTCAACAAGAACAACCGTGGGAGATATCACAACAGAATATTCTAATCTGCATAAAAACACAAAAATACAAAAGCAAAAACAAGAGCAAAAAAAAAAAACGAAAAGAAAGACAAATTGCTTTCTTTTCTTTTTATTGTTGATTTTTGTCTGACAATTTACTTTTGTAGTATGCTTGTTATTGTGTGTGTGTGTGTGTGTGTGTGTGTGTGTTTGTATATATTTCAATGTATACAAATAACGTTTGTGTGTGTCTGTATGTGTGTGTCTGTGCGTATGTACGTTTATATGCTCTTTTTTTGTCAACGAAATATATGTG
>NC_069001.1:9295699-9298229 GCF_001194135.2 Octopus bimaculoides | reverse complement strand
AAACAAAGTTCTCTTTTAATCTAAAATATACCCTGAAATAGACAGAGGAATAAATGATAATCAGATGCAGAATATGGTGGATGGGGCATTATTTCCCATTCAAACTACTCCAACCTTTGGAATGTCATCCTGGCCGTCCTGATGGAAGAACACCTTTCGTCTTGAAACCTAAGATGGTCGCTTTTCTTCTAGCGCTGAATTGAATGACTGGTTGAATGACCAAATCCAAGCTTCTCTGCTAATTCCTCTACAGTTACGATAGGATTTCGTTCCACCAGGGTTTGCAGGATGTCCTCGTCGAGCTCTACAGATCTTCCAGGACGAGGCTTGTTTCCGACACGGAATTTCTAGAACCACCGTTGACACCGGCTTAAGCTTATTGTCCGATCTCCATTTACTGCATTAATATTCCTCGCACTTTCCGTTGCGCTGTTGCCTTTATTGAAATCATAAAGCAAAATATGCCGAATATGCTCCTTGGTCATTCACATTGTAGTTTTGAAAAAATAACTGTTAAAATTGAACTGCACTCTTCAAAATCTGCAAAAATGTAGATGTGGAAACGTTCAAAATGCACTTGGACAAATTTCTATCTGAAATCTCAGACGAGCCCATATTACGACAGGAGCAACTTCGTCCAACTAACTTCTTCACCAAAAATAGCACCGAAAGGAGACTCCAAAGTACTGAAAGATGGTGCTCCAGCATGGGTCCAGCTTCTGGCTGAAACCAGTAGAAGAGTAGAAAAGGAGAGTATAAAACGTGGGTGGCTGATGAAGGAGAATGTTCTCTATGTGGCTCGTGTGTTCTCGTCTACGTTTGTTTGCAATGTCCTATACCCAGATATGCACCTATACATACAGGTGGATGTCGGTATGCATATACTCATTTACTATTTGTTTATATATATATATATATATATATATATATATACCTACATACACACAAACACTCACACGCACACGTACACGTACACAGATCACAGATATATATATATATATATATATATATACCTACATACACACAAACACTCACACGCACACGTACACGTACACAGATCACAGATATATATATATATATATATATATATACATACATACACACACACATAAATATATGCACACAAATCTATTGATATTTATATACACAATTTACTCTTATATACATAATATATATGTGCCTATATAGGGCACATATATGATAAAGTTTGTTTGTGTAAGACAAATGCTTTGTTCAGTGTTTCTCGTAAAGGTAACATGTGGCAACTACAATATTAATTTGTTCTATATTATTACCCTTCAATAGAACAATTTGCTGGCAAATATTAAAAATTATTCTGAGCGATAAAAGACAAAGAGTACGGCCAACATCGGTACCATCTAGGTAGCTGCTCAATGTGCTAGAAATAGAAGCTACCTTTTTTTTTTTACCTTAAAATATATCCTACGGCCTTAAATAAACAAGAAAATTTGGTTGATAATCTAAGCAAGTTTTTTTTATTTTTTTACCCTAGATGGATTATAAAAAGGTTGCTTCTGTCTTGCTCATGATACATCGAAGTAGAATCAAGATCTTGAATTTTGTAGGTACTATGAACACTGCTACAGAAAACACATTTTAGGCCGCTAAGTTATTGTACGTAGAGATCATTGAGGACCCATAATTTTTTTCACTCTAGTGTAATATTCTCTGCTTGCGTGTTCCTTTTTACAGGTGCAATCATAAGATTTATTTTCATCCATTCTTAGACACTTGTGCCATTCTTCACCGGTTACTGGAGAAATAGTCTGACACTTGATTGAAATGTTGCTAGATTGGTTCGTAGTTTCTCCTCGTTTTACAATCAAGGACGAAAATTTATCGCAGTTAAGCTTCCTCCATCCCTTTGCTCTTTGAGAATGTTGTAATGAAAACAAGGCTATTCTTCCTTTCAGCGATATTTGTACGCCATAGGGCTGCAGGCAGAATCTTTAGCACACTGGGCAAAATGCTTAGCAGTATTTCATCCGTCTTTATGTTCTGGATTCAAATTCCACCGAGATTCACTTTGTCTTTCATCCTCTCGGGGGTCGATAAAATAAGTACCAGTCGAACACTGACTAGCCTCAGCCCCCCCAATTTCTGGCCTTGTGCCAAAATTTGAAACCGATATTTGTATTCTATAGTTTTAGGTTATCAACAAAGAAGGCATGTATGAAATTGCTTCTTGTGAGCTAACCATAGTCTACAAATTCTTTTATAAGGAGAGTAAAAGACTTATTGCGACTGTAAACAGCATCGCAGAGATACTTCATCCGGGCATATTTCTCTGTGATAGTCTATACTAACAGACAATGCAATAACTTCTTTGTATTTAATCTCAAAATGATGGGCAAATATGAGACCATGTTTTCTGTGGCTTTGATTATTCTCGTTGGAGCATTAGCAGGTCGAAGGACCTCTAGCATCGACGAGTCGGGAATAGAATACGTACAATGTTTTCTTTTAAACCATTCAAACTGCATTCAACTTCCACCTACGCTGTCACACC
>NC_069001.1:9294539-9295631 GCF_001194135.2 Octopus bimaculoides | reverse complement strand
ATGTTTGTATCTATGGAAACGTGTGTGTGTGTATTTATGTGTTTTCTTTGAGAGTTATTTAAACTATTTTTTCGCAGAATTCAAGCCAGTTATTGAGATATTTACAAGACTTCATTGTTTGAATCAAATTACTTTTGGGATTTTCGAATGTACAAAGAAAAGTTAAGGTAAGCAAATATGTGGGTGTATGTTTGTACACATGTAAATACGTATAGGAATTTGTGAATGTTTGAATATAATTGGCGTACAAATATATATACGAGTGGGTGCTGAAAAGTTCCAGGCTTTGGGTAAAAGAAAATACAGGAGAATCAGTTATGATTTTATTCAACATACTCCCTTCTCAGATTCGCACACTTATTGCAGTGGTCCTTCAGGTTTTCTAAGCCCTGTAAAAGAACTAGAATGGTTGTGTCTTTTCAGCACTCACTCGTATATCTTGTAATCGAGCCATAGTTTTTCAGTTGTACCTAATGTCAGGCGCACGGATCAAAAACCTGAAAATAATGGGTGTTTCCAAGAAAGGAGAAAATTAATTGGCTTGCATCTTCCCAGCCAAATCAATTTATGCACAGTGAAGAATTGTAGAATATTTCGAATATTCTCCGTTTGAGTTTCTCAGAATGAACATGAGCGTGTGGATATGGCACATATACATAAAGAGTAATAAACATATACGCTCATATACTAAAAATGCATGAGTATAAGTATATTCATAGATGCACCTATAGACATATGTGTGTACACTTAACACACATATTCACAAATCCCTAGCACTGTCTTGACTTTTCACATGGTGACCGACTTGAATACGTTGAATAAAATCAAAATTAACTGTTCCTCCTGTTTTTTCTTTTACTCAAAAGCCGGGAACTCTCCAGCACCCCATTGTAGATTACTTATTATTTTACCATAGATGATCTTCTAATCTCGATGTCACGCTGAATCTTCCTGAGAACTACGTTAAGGGCGCACGTGTCCGTAGAGTGCTCAGCTACTTGCACTTTAATTTCACTAGCAAGCTGGGATCCTCGTCGTCGTAACCGACGGAATGCTCCTATATACATACATACATATATATATATATATATA
>NC_069001.1:9292448-9292897 GCF_001194135.2 Octopus bimaculoides | reverse complement strand
TGTGTGTGTGTGTGTGTGTGTGTGTGTGTGTGTGTGTGTGTGTGTGTGTGTGTGTGTGTGTGTGTTTATATACATGTACACATACACACATTTATATACGAATGTGTGTATGTATGCATGTCTGTATGTATGTATTTATGTATATATATATATACATATACACATAAACACAGTTGTTGCGTGTCGCTTAAAGAGATTTCGTGTACGATTTTCACCTTTCTTGGAAATGTTATGTAAATGTCAGAGACAACAACTGTAATAGCCACGGGTGGAGTGGGGACAGCGTCATTTTTGTGAAATTGCACTGAAGCAGGCAATTTGTATCAGTGAGGGTGCAATTCGATGGGAGTCAGAGGAAGGAGAAGAACACGATATAAAGTGACAGAAAGAGAGAGGGGGGAGAGAGAAAGAAAGAGTGAGAGAGAGAGAGAGAGAGAGAGAGAGAGAGA
>NC_069001.1:9289644-9292438 GCF_001194135.2 Octopus bimaculoides | reverse complement strand
AGAGAGAGAGAGAGAGAGAGAGAGAGAGAGAGAGAGAGAGGGGAAGAGAAGAGATGTGGATAAAGAAAGGCGTAAGGAAGAAACTGCAAAGAGGTAAATCATCAATAAACGAAAGAGAAGAGACTGAAATGCAAAAGAAAATAGAGAACAATAGGGCGATCAACAGATTGACAGACATGCGTACAAATACATATAAAAACATGCATACATATATAAATACATACATACACATTACATACATGCACACAAATGCACATACACAGGTACTCACACATACATATATAGGGACAAATTGACCGAAACAAATAAGATACGGAAAATGAAGACGATATCTATGAATCTTTTGAAGAATACGAATCAGTTCTAGACTCATTAATAGACGAATATATTAAAAGATACAATGATTTTGAAAAACATAACATCACTCTGAAACTTGTTTTTCAGCTTCACTTAGTTGATGTACCAGAGGCTCCCAAAGAGTTACAAGTGGAGCTTATTGAAATGTCTGAAGATAATATCCTGAAATCTCTGTTTGACAAGAGGGGAAATCCCATCGAAATTTGACAAAAATGCGGTAGAATATCTTCGTCTTCGTGAACATGCACGCCGACTAATTTCCTGCTTTTCTTCAACATACTGTTGTGAATCCACATTCTCGTACTTGACGCAAATCAAGAATTCGCTGAGAACACAATTGACAGATGAGTATTTGAAGGGCAAATTGAAACTACGAACCTGATACCAAAATGCTTTCTAAAACATAAAAAAAAAGAAGCAAATTGAAAGAAGTCATTAATTTGTATAAAAAGTATCTACTTGCCTAAATTAAATATTTGAAAATGTTATATTCTCAATGTTGATAAGATGTCTTATTTATGAGATTATTATTCATTTGCTTATTACTTGTATACAATGTACATACTTAAATAAAATATCTCCATTACCATCATTTCGTTCGCCATCGTCTTTGTCGACTCCTTTCTTCGTCATTCATTTCCATCACTCCCCTAACCCAGTGACTTTCATCATTCTTTAGCTATTTCATTCCATTCCTCGTCACAGCATCCATCACCACTTCATTTTTCGCAATCTTCAGCAATTCATAGCTGTCACTAATAAAATAATTTGTCGTATCTTTTTAAAGTTGATAGAAGAGTTTGACAATTTTAATTATCATGAAGTGTTACGAAACAAACCGTTTTAAAGTTGGGTAGTGTTATTTTATTTCGTGTAGTGAATACTAGAAGAATGCTAATTGAAGCAATGAACCTCTGAATAATTTCTGTAAGTGTTTATTTTTTAATATGCTAATTTTTACGCCCACACGTGTGCGGTATTTTACATCTACTTAGTGGTCATCTCATTACCACTTCGGTAAGTACAGCGAAGGAATTCTATGATTCACTGAGGAGGTGTAACAAACATGAAACATGAAATGAATAAGACGAATAAAATGAATTAAAAAATATATTAGTCATTGAGTTAATGTCCTTTCCACTCAGCATTATTATTATTATTTTTAATTAGCTTGTTTTTTATATGCTCACTTCATTAAATATGTCAACATTAACTCAACTTTTGTTTTTCTATGTGTTTCGCCTCTAATTAATTTCCTTCGGTAATTTATTATTTAAAGTTGGCTTTAAAGGTCCCTGCATCACATATCTCTGTTCATTGTTCTTTCTGTCTCTCTAACCCCCTGTTAGATATGGTTCCGACATCGCCTAATTCCCAGTAATTTAAACCAGATCTGCCACAGTCAGCGACTTCACAAGACACAGACATTTGAAACAATCTCCATGTTACGTTTTCCTGACATTTCATTACACTTTTGTTCTACAACCATTTTATTACGTTCGTTTCCGGTTTGGCTACAGAGCAATCCAAAAACAGAGGTACCTATAGAAATCTTATCTTGAAATAAATATTGCCGTATATATATTGTTGTTGTCGATGTTGCTGTAGTTGTTTAGTTCCAGATCAACCCTGATCTATGATAAAAGTGCACAAGCCAGCCAAGACTATCTAGACTAATTGTATATCTACAACTACATTATCCAATATCTTCGTTTTTTTTTTTAAAAACAGTATCTCGTAATTTGAGGGAGATTTAGCTGTCACTGCTAGCAAGTCAAGCAGCAGCAACAGCAGAAGCAGCAGCAGCAGCAGCAGCAGCAGCAGCGGTACTATTAGTAGTAGTTGTTTTGATCAAATCTAACCCAGATCTGGTGGACTTAAAATAAATTATATTATCCAATAAGGCGGAGTGTGAAGGTCTCTACTAGGTAATAACAGCCAGATTTTATAACTAAGAGGGTTAAAAAAACCCTTACATGGTAAAAATAGCAGCCAAAACCGTTATAAAGCCATTATATCACTCATATAATTTCTCACGATAAAAACAGTCCTCGAGTAACAAGGCAAATAGAATCCACAACTCGAAAATAATTGGTTAATTCCCTATTGCAATTTCGGCGCTAGGGACCATTTAAAGGACCCATTCGTCTCGTCAGGGGAAATATTCCTATAGATATAAATCAAAACAAGACTTTACCTTGGGGCTAGCATGAATCCCGATCGGCAATAGCAATGTTTTCACCTCTATCTACACAATCAAGCTTTGAATTCAAATGCTATGGACAGTGTTTAAGTAAAAAGACCGCTGATCTCGAGTCACAGTAAAATCACCCAAAAAATGAGTTAGGAAAATATATATAAGTAGAGAGTAATGTAAAAACATTACGAAGGATATATTATAAATAATTAAGATTATTTATGAATATATCAATGGCCA
>NC_069001.1:9286568-9289634 GCF_001194135.2 Octopus bimaculoides | reverse complement strand
GTGAAGTAAAGAGAGGAAGATGTCTCGACTGTTACAGTAGGAAGTAACACGTCAAGAGGCTTTGTTATTTATTCCCAGGCCTTTGAACCTGGCGTGAATGCATATGAAAGAGAGAACTCCGTCTGAGAACATGAGACATGTTGACACGGACATTTTTGCGCCGATTCGACGCTGACTTATTTTACATCTGCTGTTGGTTTGTTCACATCACCGTAACCCAACGATTCCACGCAAGAGAATGCTAGAATAAGTATCAGACTTAAAAAAAAAAACAGATCAAAAACAAATTAGTACTGGGATCGATTTCTTTAACCAGCTCAAAGCTACAGTCACGCACAGCAACCATTGATATGGCCCTTTTGAATATAGTCAATAAACACGATGCCTTTTGTATCCCCAAAAAACTGAGACCATCACCTTCACTGCAGATAAAACAACCTTGGCCTTCTTTGGAGCAGGTGAGAAGAGGTATTTCCACTGCATGGATCGTCTCTTTGTCGCCGACTCAAAGTGATGAACCCAATGATCATCCTGGGTTAGGACACGTTCAAGGAAGCCAAATGGGTCTACCTCAAACAATGTCGGCTTTTCCCTTGATGTGATCAACTTGGTGCACTTTGGATCAGATGTCAAAAGACGTGGCAACCATCGAGCAGAAACTTTCGTCATCTCAAGTTCATTGTGGAAAGTATTCTCAACTCTCTCACCATGTCGTGAACACAATCAATGTTTTCCTTGGTAGTGGCAGTTGCAGGACGTCCAGAAGTCGGTTCATCTTCAAGACTCTTCCTTCTCCTCCTAAATTCATCTGCCCACTTTTGCACCGTTGATAAAGGTGGAACATCATCCCCTAATGTAGCAACCATGTCAGCGTCATTGTCTTTGGGGACTATACCCTTTTTCTGCAGACACTTGATAAATCCACGATGTTAAATTTTGTCAATTTTCAAGAGAAGTTGCAACCAGTTACTTTTGAAGTCTTCCGTAAACAGTCAGATGTCAGTTTACCGGGAAAGAAACAATGTAGTTATTAAGAAGAAGTGTTGAAATTAATGCATGCAAAATTTCACAGCTGTGTTATCACTCCTTCATAGTCAACGTTTAAACTTTTCAGCCCACCCTTGTAAAATCGTCATCCAAGTGAGAATGATGCTAAAGTAATTCGAACCAAGTTTATTACTAGTATTTATTTGTTCAAACACAGGTGAGATGGAAAAGCAATGTAAACAGCGATATGTAAAGGGTTAAAATTAACTATATTGGTATATTTAGTTTTGGTGCTAAAAGGAGTGTACTAGACAAGGTACGCAGTGTCACGACACTTGACAAAACCGGATATATGGCAGTTATTGGCACCTGATAGCGAGGTAATAATTATCACGTTGTTTAAAATCAACAACTCGAATTACCTACATTGCAATTTTTGCCCTATTTTGTTGAAATCTTTCAAACTTTGAACAAAATACCCCTATTTTCTTGCTACATATATGACAAGTCCAAGAAATTTAGAAACAATCAATAAAAATGCATTTAATTTTTGTTTTTATGGGGATACACGGATATTATTTCTTGCTGATCATTAATCCATTCCCTTCCTGGGAGCCCCGTTTGGGGATCTGCTAAAAACGCTCTCACTGTCGGTTGTTCGTTGTATTTAAAGTGAATTGTTTATGTACATTGCATTTGCAGAGATGTGTTTAACAATATTTTGTAGAGTTTGTCATTATTAGCTCTGGCTAATTCTAGAGGAATTTTATGTCATAAATCGCAATTTTTGAACTCGAAAAATATTGTAAACATTCTTGATGCCACATTAGATATCTCTTCTCAGTTGTACTACTCTTCTCATATGCTAAAGGAAACGTTATAGTACAACCACATAGAATCCAATCATCCAAGATTTGTGATCAATGGAATAGTAAAAAAAGCTGGAATAGTAAAAAGCGTCTCAATCCGCCATTTAAAACACAGCATTGCCTGGTATGAGCTCTTAGTAGAAGTGACTATACAGAAAAGATTACACACACACACACACGCACACACACACACACACACACACACACACACACACAC
The DNA here is from genome assembly GCF_001194135.2 of Octopus bimaculoides. Classification (NCBI taxonomy): domain Eukaryota; kingdom Metazoa; phylum Mollusca; class Cephalopoda; order Octopoda; family Octopodidae; genus Octopus; species Octopus bimaculoides. The sequence goes on along the minus strand of NC_069001.1, from coordinate 9,287,561 downwards.
ACACACACACACACACACACACACACACACACACACACACACACATGTGGATGAGTGTGTGTGTGTATGTATGTATGTATGTATATATGATACACATATACGTATGTGTACACATACTCACACACACACACACACACACACACACACACACACGTATGCATACATATTTAGTGTCATTAAAATGACAATATTTTGCTAAAGTACACAAAACACGATACTTTAAATTATAAGTAGAGAGAAAAAAAAACTCATAACAAATTCAAATGTAATTCAAAACAAAAGATTTGTTCCACTTTTGTACAAAGTTATGAGTTTTAGATTTGATTAAACTCTATATTTACATGAATAATATAACAGACGTATTGTAGTTTTTACAAACGTTTTTGACATTAAACACTTTTGCCATCAGACATGTCAAAAGTGGTAAACACTCGACCGATCAGCTGTTATAAAACCCTGTTGAAAGAATCACTTAAAAGTCATAGATTGCACCTTTAAATGAAAGCTATATTGGACCAAAAATTTTCTGATATACAAATATAGAAATGCTCACGACTGGAACGTCTTTCACTATAGATTTTCAACTGCGATTGATCTGGGATGGGCTCACGACAGATCAAACTCACGATTTATCTGGAATGGGCTCAAACTCTAGTTTGAATCGACGACGGAGGGCCTCTGTGCGGGAGCGAAACCAGGTATAATTTAGCAGTGAAATTTCTTTAAATCACACTATACCGTGTTAACTGAAAAAAGAATACGCTGAAAAATGATGTTTCATATATACATTCAAAGTAATAGAGGAGGAAAATTCCTCTTCTAACAATGTCATACTTATGTGCCCTGAAGAGATCGTACTAATAATGCATACATCGCTACATATAAATATGCAGCAATATGCAGCTAGAGCGATTGAAGCACTTGTCGGACAATTATTATGAATAAACTAACTGAGAATAAACAAAGTTTGAATGTTTAAATTCTTCATTCTTA
>NC_069001.1:9283004-9286041 GCF_001194135.2 Octopus bimaculoides | reverse complement strand
AGAGAGAGAGAGAGAGAGAAAGAAAGAGAGAAAGAAAGAGAGAAACAAAACGTGTTTGTGTGTGAGTGTGCGTGTGAATATATGTGTGTGTATATATATATATATATATATATATATATATATATATACATATTCATATGCATGTATATGCATGTATATACATACACATATGCATGTATGTGCATATATGTGCAAATATATATATATGTGTTCATATAAATGTTTGTGTGTGTATTATATTTGTATTATATTATATATGTGCCTGTGAGTGGGTGGGAGGAAAAAGAGAAAGAGAGAGAGAGGGAGAGAAAGAGGGTGAGGTGTCTTTGGTTGCCATGCAAAACAGGGTTGTCAATCGTTTATTTTTGACTTTGTTGACTGAGATATTTTAATCATATAACTGGCCATTAACTCTGAAATATAAGAACAGCTACCATTTATGGTGGGTTTGAAATAGTTAAATAAATGTCAACAAAAGTCTGTTAAACCTTTCAAAGTCAAAAAATTCGTGAGTAATTTGTGTTATGAAAAAAAAAAAAAAAAAATAGAGCAAAATAAAAATGTAAATGAAGGCTGAGAGTTATACAAACTTACAATAACATGAAAGCCTCTCAAACAGTCGCTTGACCAGCTAGAAATAGCAACCAAATCTCTTTCTCTCTCTTTCTCACTCGCCCGCTCTCACATCACTCCACACTCACTTTGTAATGGGCAAATGGAGGTGCAGGTGTGGTTGTGTGGTAAGAAACTTGCTTTCCAACCACACGGTTCCGGGCTCAGTCCCACTGCGTTGCACCTTGGGCAACTTTTATCACAGTGTAACGTAGTGAATTCCTGCACAGAGAATAAGAGAGATAGAGAAAGATAGATACAAAGAGAGAGAGAGAGAGAGAGAAAGAGACCAGTACTTGACTGGTGCGTTGTATATCGTTTTCCGAAAAGATAAAAAGAACACATTAGTCTTGACAGGATTTGAACTCCGAGATCGGAGAGTTGGAAACGCGAATACTAAAACCAAGAAACAAACACGCCGCTCAATATGCTGCCCGGACATCAATATGAGTTTCAAGCTTTTGCAAAAGGCCAGCATTTTCAGGGGGAGGGTGTAAATTGATTTCATCGAACCCCAATGTACATCTGGTACTTATTTTATCGACCCTGAAAGGATGAAATGCATATCGACCTTGGTGGAATTTGAACTCAGAACGTAAAGACGGAAGAAATGTCGCTAAGCTCACCGCCTTAAAAATTATTGTAGTATCAATTGAAATTACAGCATCAGCAGCAGCTGTAGTGTTAGTTATATAACCCAACGTCAGCTTTTGAATCTACATATCTATGGTCAGTTGTTTCAGTCGTGGCCAAGGAGATACGAAAAAGATGACTTATTTTATAAAATTGTAGAGTGTATTACAAATTTTCGTTCTTGAATTTTTTTTTAACTAATAAATGTTTGTTTTAAACAATGTTTTGACTGTAATTTCTAGCAACTCCCGTTGAATTGTTTGTTCGTAGCTTTTAAATATTTAATTTGCTCGCAAATGTTTTAATGTTAACTTTGCTCGTGTATATTCTAATGTTTTGATAGTTATTTCTAGCAATGTTTCGACATACCGATGTCCAACCCCTGATGATGGAAGATTTGCTGAAAATTCTGAAAATGATCAAACTTTGAAGACCTGTAACATTTTTGCAAATTTTTCTTGAATAAATGAACAACAAATTCCGATTCAGCGTCAATAATTACATCAACAAATTTATTTTATAGATAATTGTAAACAATGATGAAAACCACAAAGATCCCAGGTCTCTCATCCACATTTAAGATCAAGCAGCCAGATCGATTATTGTGACAGAATGCATGTAGTATATAACATTCCAAATCTATTGCCTATCAAGTTACTGTTTCGCCCTAGGTCTGTTCTGATTCAGACAGATCTACGATCGAAGATGTTTATATCATGGTAACCTATCTCTTAAAAATTGACCTTAGTGCGCTTAGTACTGCATTATCTAACGCATTTCGTTGCATTTATTTTAATGTTATTCTGTAACGTATGTTTGAAGGAGGATTTGTTTGCTATTCCTAGCTTATAGAGCGATCACGTAGAAGCTTCTTTTATTCGTCGGCTCGGAGTGAATAATTGTGACACGTTGTTATTGTTGTTGTTATTGGTGGGGGTGGTGGAAGTCGGTAAAGGAAGGCAGATAGACCAGTATAGAATACTATCAACAGTTGATGGTGATTTGTTTGGCCAGGTCAGGACAGAAAAGGAGGCTAAGAAACCCCTATGACTCATTCAGACCACGTTAGTTTCATCTCAATCTCATGAAGAAAGTTTTCGTTCAGCTCATCAAGCAAGACAACCATATAAAGCGTTCCTGGACTTTCAGATGTTCAAACACGTGATTTGCTTCAGTGAGAAAATAAATAAACAAAGAAAAAGAAGAAAAAAAAGGAAAATAAGAAATAAGAAACAAATAAGGTTTATGTAATTCATCATAACTAGATGAAAAAAAAAAGAAAATTCTATGGGAAATCATGAATAAAAAGCTACATGGACTATACGTAAATAAGAAATGTATTTTCAATAGATTTAATTTTGTCATTCGATTCTTTTTTGTGTTATTTTATATATTTTTATGTCTGTCTCAAAGAAAGAAGAAGACGAAGAAAAATAAAGAAAAGAAAACAAAAACGAGAAAAAATAAACAGGTTCAACCTGTTCGTAATTTGAAATGCCTTCAAAAGAAATATTCGTTTTGTGGTTTTATACATATATACATGTATACATGCATACATATATGCACGCACACAACACACACACACACAACTCTCACACTCATACCTGAGTGTGTACGTGAGTATGTGAGTATGTATGAGTGCGTGTGAGCGTTCGTGGGTGGCAGTATGTCACTAAAGGTATGTATGCGTATATATATATATATATATATATATATACATATTCATATTCATGCACACACACACATTTATATATATATATATGAATATGTGTGTATATATATAAGCGAGTAT
>NC_069001.1:9279778-9281711 GCF_001194135.2 Octopus bimaculoides | reverse complement strand
GTGTGTGTGTGTGTGTGTGTGTGTGTGTGTGTGTGTGTGTGTGTGTGTGCACATAAACACACTCACGCACATATATACATGCACACACATACATACATAGATAGACACTCACACACACACGCACATACAAACACATATAGTACATATAAGTATATTTATACATATGTACATACATAATTCGATTATATTTATATATATATATATATATATATATATATATATATATATATATATATATATATATATACGGTATACACACACACACATATATACAGTAGAACCTCGGTTTTCGAACAACTCTGATCACAAATAAATCGTACTTTATCTCCTGTTTTTCTCATATTCATTTAATACCCTAATACCTCGGTTTACGAACGCCTCTCATCAAGAATAAATCATACTTTATCTATCTATCTATCTATCTATCTATCTATCTATCTATCTATCTATCTATCTATCTATTTATAAAGCACGATTTATTCGAGATCAGAGTTGTTCGAAAACCGAGGTACTACTGTATACATATACGACAGACTTCTTTCAGTTTCCGCCTATCAAATCCACTCACAAGGCTTTGATCGGCCCGAGGATATAGTAGAAGACATTTGCCGAAGGTGCTACACAGTGGGACTGAAACCGGATATATGTGGCTGGGAAGCAAGCTTCTTACCACCTAGCTAATTCATAAAAAAAATTCAGATATTTTGTGTATTGTATAAGTAAAGCCAATTTATTGCAGGTAAATTTTAACAACAATATGTCACATGGACGCCCAAGAGTCATACGGATCCCAGTTGAGAAGCACTACTTTTAGACTATAATAATTCTCCACTGGTCACTAGAATGTACTATTAGGACGTCTTGACATGACACACCCATTGACTAGGAGTAAGGCACGCCGCACTAAGCTTAGATTCAGCTACGACATGGGCGTGTTCGCTAATTTGTATCTCAGCTGTGCACGGTCGGGTTAGGACTTGTCGATTCTGACATTTTTAATTTTTTAGTTTTTTTTTCTTTCATGTGTTTAATTTTTGAGTTATAAACAATTCATTCCGGGTCATGGAGCTCTTGAAACCGGGACTGTTTCGGTTAAGCTAGGGCTTACATATTCACCCTTTTTCTCTATCTTTCTCTCCCTCGTTCTATCTCTCTCCCTCGTTCTATCTCTCTCCCTCGTTCTATCTCTCTCCCTCTCCCTCCCTCCCTCCCTCTCTTTCTCTCTCTCTCTCTCTCTCTCTCTTTCTCTCTCTCTCTCGCTCTCTCTCTCTCTCTCTCTATTTCTCTGTCTGTGTGCTTGTCTGTGTGCTTGTCTGTCTGTCTATAGATGTGTGTGTCCGTGTGTGTGCACACTTCTGTATGTGCGCGCGCACCTAACAAAATTTAGATTACAGCATAAGGTTGACGGTCAAGGATTAATCACTAGCGTAACCAATATAGCTTCGGTTACCTGTAATCATTCACTCACTCACTCAATCAATCAATCAGCTTGTCTATCTGGCTGCCTGTTTATCTATCTATCTATCTATCTATCTATCTATCTATCTATCTATCTATCTATCTATATATCTATCTATCTATCTATGAGTGTATGCATACATCTTTTTTCTTATCTTTTTACTTATTTCAGACACTGTACTTACTGTATTGAACTTTTTTGCCGAACCGCTAAGTGACGGGGACATAAACACACCAGCATCGGTTGTCAAGCAAAACTAGGGGGACAAACACAGACACACAAACATACACACACATATATATATATATATACATATATACGACGAGCTTCTTTCAGTTTCTGTCTACCAAATCCACTCACAAGGCTTTGGTCGGCCCGAGGCTATAGTAGAAGACATTTGCCCAAGATGCCACGCAGTGGGACTGAACCCGGAACCATGTGGTTGGTAAGCAAGCGACTACTTGCCACATAGCC
>NC_069001.1:9273327-9279528 GCF_001194135.2 Octopus bimaculoides | reverse complement strand
GAAAAGTATATATGTAAATAATTCAACATCACTCTGTATTGGCTGACAAGAGCAAATGTCACATTTCCCTCTTTAGAATTTATACCAAATAATGATGATGAGCTTTATAATAATCTTTTCTGGCACGCAGGCAGACTCACACATACACACACGTATACTCATAAAATACGCACGCACACAAAGACACACATGACGTCATCATCGTCATTATCGTCATCATCGTTATCATAATCACTGTCAGTCAAAGTAGAGCTGGGTGCAATTTCAATTGAGAACCTGACGTGACAAAATATCTGAACTAAAATATCGGAAGTACTTCTGTTTGCCCCCTACTAATTTTGACACATCGTTTCTGTATTGGCCGCAAAAGGCCAAATCGCTAAAACAAAAAATGTGTCATGCAAACGGATTGCCAAAATCTATAGGGATGAATCTAAGCACACGCACTTTTACACACACATACACACGTTTACACACTTACATGTATGTATATGTTTGGACGTGTGTGTGTGTGTATGTATGGGTGTGTATTTATCATATTGAACGGAATATGGGGCAGGCTTTAAAACAATATACCAAAGGTGGTGAAAAATTCTTACACACGGGGTCAAGAGACCGTTACCTGTGTGAGATTAAGGCACGCCGGTGACTCTGACTATCTTCTACATTGACAACCTTCTGCAAACGAACTCTCCCAAAATATGCCCTAGAGCACTTCCGTGTTTGGTTGGACCTTGATGTTTACTACATCATGGGGGTAGAAGGGACCATCAGCTGTATATAGATTTGTTCTGTTGTTTTCTCCCAACAGTCCGCGAAGTCTGTGTTGGATATAATCTTTCTCCATCTCTTCAATCAGCATAATGTTTCCTCTGTCGTTTTACACTACATTCAGCTTGTCAATTGAAATTTTCGCAACCTGAATTCGAAACCTGTAAGGCTCAGACATTCCATGAGTTTCGGAACTTCTCTTGGGGTTCCCAACTTACTTTTTACTTGCCTTTTTCTTTGGTTATTCTTTTCCTTCTTGTTTTTGACAGTTTCTCACCGTTATCCACTCTATGGATATTACTGCTATTCGTGGCATCTGGCTAGTCATCTGTTGGAGAACGAAGCCTTTCGAAATCTCAATCGTCCTCGGCTCTTGGTATTAGTAGCATATAGGACGAAGCGATTTCATTTCCCCCTCTCTGGCTATTTCCAGCAACAGTGATAGTGAAAGACATGGTCTTCATCTCTGGGGCTCTGATAGTATTGCAGTCACCTCTACTGCTGATACTGAAATGATGAAAGGCAAAACTGACTTCGGTAGAATAATAATAATTCTTTCTACTCTAAGTACAAGGCCTGAAATTTTATGGGAGGGGGCTAGTCGATTACACCGGCCCCCAATGCTTGACTTATACTTATTTATCGACCCTGAAAGGATGAAAGGCACAATTGACCTCAACGGAATTTGAGCACCTAAGCAGCGCGAAGAAATGCTTCTAAGCATTTAGACCGACATGTTAACCGTTCTGACAGCTCACCAACTTTGAAGAATGGATAATAAAAGGAACACTATCAAGAACTAGAAATACTTGCTAGCTATCATTCTCCATCCATTTTCGCCACCGACTTTTGCTGCGATGGTCTTGGGAGTTGAGTGCTTAAGCGCCTCCTCCATAATTTAGTTGGACAGACTTTGAGATCAAATATAACCTTTGCCTACTTTTCTGAATTACTAAACGCTGTATAGAGAGCCTTAACGTGTTGGAAGAGTTTTAAGGAAAATATATATTTCAGTATTTGTCTTTTTTTTTCTCAAAGTCAAAAGTCATACTGATCTTGTCGGAAGTAATTCTGGATTTAATGAAGCTGCTACTAGCATTGTCGCGGTGTGAACTATCCCCTAGGGAAACGGAAGAGGATGTAGATAACGAAACGTATGTGTGTGTGCATGTACGTATGTGAGAGAAGTAGAATATGTGTATGTGTGTGTATATATCTATATGTGAGAGAGAGAGCGGGAGAGAGAGAGAGAGAGAGAGAGAGAGAGAGAGAGAAAGAGAGAGAGAGAGAGAGTGTGTGTGTGTGCACCTTTAAATGAGTATATGCTTGTATCTGATCTTTTAGTGTCAGCGTAATTATGCATTTGTGTAGGACTTTATATGTTTGTCTTAGTGTTTAGTATATATGTGTGCATATATAGATGTATGCAGGCACACCAAAAAAATTGGAAGAGTCGTTACTGCGTAGGTTAAAATGCCGTGCGGTTTCTGTTCTTACTCTGTACACAATAAGTTCAAACCCTAGCAACGTCAACTTTGCCTTTAATCTTTTGAGGGTCGATAAACAAAGTACCAGTTGAGGACAATGGAAAGCTAAATTGTTAGAGCGCAAGACAATATACCTAGCTGTGTCTTCAATGTGTTTTGAACTATATTATCCCGTGTATCTTTTCTTCCCGAAGACGGTAACTTGAAGGCCATTTGACTGCTTTTTTAAAAAGTAAGTCTAGCGTCCACATAGACGTTTTCTTTTTGGTTTGTGTGTCTGTGTAAATAAGTATGTCAGTAAATGTATATTTGATGTTCATGTCTGTGGTGAGAATCATGAATCATCTCCCCCAAATTTGTAGCCCTCTGTCTATCTTAGAAGCAATTAATCTGATTACTTATGATAATTTCTTTTATATTCCAATTTTAATTACGATTCGTTTAAAGCGTTTGATTTTCTTTATGTTCATTCGTAAACCGGTTTCTTTAGAAATATCGAATAAATCTATAATTTAAAGTGGAATAAATTATTTTGCTGTGAGAATGAAAAGAAATCTAACGTTTCGCGAAGAATTCATTTCTCCCCGACGAAATGTCTGCTCTAAAGTTTACGCTTCTCTTCTTCATTGTTGTACAGTTTTTGGCATTTCGCAAATTTTCTACTCACTATTTTCTAACGAAAACAATCAGAGGAGTTTTATTTGATTCTACTGCTTCACTGTCATAATTAAAACTGGTACTCCGTCAGTTACTATGATGAGAATTCCAGTTGAACGGATCAATGGATGAGTCTTCTCGTGAAATTAACGTGCAAGTAGTTGAGCAATCCACAAATATGCGTACCCTTAAATTAGTTCTCAGGGAGATTGAGCGTGACACAGAATGTGATAAGGCTGGTCTTGTATTACATGCACAACGTATTTTTATCAGCTGAGTGGACTGGAGCAACGCGAAATAAAGTGTCTCTATACAATTATTATATATATACTACACAACTATTATAACTCAATAATCTAAAAAACTATATATTTAAATATTAAATATCTTTTAAAAACACCAAAACAATAAATTTAACCACTATTAATTACATCATAAAATTTAATAAATTTATTTTATAATCAAAAACAATTAATTTAAAGTTATTTAAGATTAATTATTATTAATGATATTTATATAATCATTTATATAATTAATAATAACCAAAACAACATTTAATCTATATGCTCAAGGACATAAATGTCGTCAGGATTGGATCTCACGATCGTGAGCCGAATACTCTAACCACAAAGCCACGGGCTTGCTTAACTTAACATAGCTGCACTTTGCTTAACTTAACATAACTGTGCTTTGCTTAACTTAACTATGCTTTGCTTAACTATGCTTAACTATGCTTGCCTGCCTGTAATTTAATGCAGCCAAACCAGCGCATAATGGGGAAATACTCTGAAAGTAAGATACCATTGAACTGTGAATACAAACGGAATAAAGTAAGTTTCGCGTCAATCGGACCACGGTTACCCGAAATACGCGATTCTTCTAGGTACCTTCATCAATAGCCAAAACGGCGCAAAATGGGAAAATACTCCGAAAGTAACATAACCCTGAAATGGGAATATATAATACTGTGAAAATTTTTTCCATTAATTCTATGTTTACGTTATATAATGATTCTTTTCGCATTTTTGTAGAAGTATGCACATATTCCATAGATAAATGTTGTTACTTGAGTTCAAGTTTATCTCGGAAGTTCTATTTCTATTAGATGCTGTAAATAATCAATAAAACCTTAAAAATGAACTTGTAAACCAGACCTATGATGACACGAACAAACTGAGATATTTAACTAAATCATCATAAAATTAACTTTCATTTTAATGGAATGTTGAAACCAGCTTCAATATTTTTATAACCTGACCGAGCGGGTCACGGGTAGCATAGTATTTTATTAAAATTAAGCAGGCAGATTTGCCCGTAAAATATTGCTATGAATTCCGCAATTGATGGAAAATTCAAAGAAGTTCACTAGTAAAATAACTTCAGAGGAATAGTCCATCGTAATGTCAGTGTTAGGACATCGAGATGTGAATATCGTTCTCCAGTGATGCGATAGATTTCTTACTTTCGACTTGAAATTCTGTTCATAATTCTGTAATATATTTAGATATAAACAAGAGGAAAGACCACTAAGTGGATCCCTTATATGCTAAAAATAGACGTCAAACTTCCCTACCACGAAATCTATGTTTGATGCCTATTTTCAGCATACAAGGGAGCCACTTAGTGGTCTCTCCTCTTGTTTATATCTAAATATAATTCACGGTCCTCGGCCGTTTTTTAATTATGCTGACCACTGGTTGAAATTAATATTATTTAATAATATTAATTTCTACTCTTATTATTCTATCTTTTACTAATGCTTCAATTAGTGGTTAGGGCGTTACATTCACGATTTTGCGATCGTGATTTCGATTCCCAGACCGGGCACTACGTTGTACTCTTGAGCAAAACATTTATTTCACGTTGCTCCTCTTCACTCGATTGTAAATGAGTGACCCTCCGATCGATTGGACACCGACACTATGAATCACATGCTTCGTGATTGTAATTTCTTGCGGTTATCTCACCTTAACTTTTCTCAACTTATACGCTACCACAACAAAGCACCGAATATGGGCGATGCGATTGTTTAGGCGCATATTTTGAATAAAGGTTTTTTTTCTTAAAGAGACTATGAATTTATGTTAAATTTTTTTGAAATGTCTGATTTTACTTGGGACTGGATCTTGCAATCTACTCGATCGAATAAAGTTAACTTTAACTTTATTCGATCGAGTGGCTATTTGCGACAATCTATAAATCTGTGTATTCCAAGGTTGTTTAAGTAGAATATTCTAAGCAATCTTGTAAATATCGAAATTAAATGGCTTCAAATTTTGGCTCAAGGTTAGTAATTTTAGGAGTGGGTCCTGTTGATTATATCGACCTCATTGCTCAACTGGTGCTTATGTATCAATCCTAAAAGAAAGAAAGGCAGAGTCGACCTTAGCAGAATTTGAACTCAGGATGCAGAAAACCGGAAGAAATATTGCCAAACATTTTATTTGACGTGCTAACGTTTTTGCCAGTTTGTCGCTTTTATTAATTTTCCTGATATATAAAAATAAATGCAATTTTATGATAGATGTGACCGTAGAAAACTAAGTTTTAACATTGTGGAGGTTCTTTTGCTGTTTAGATCATGATTCCGATTGGATTGCTGATCCCTTCGTAGCACTGACAACTCAAGGGCGAATTCAAGGCAGCACAACTTACGAAAATATTTCTCAGTGGCCTCAGATAAGGCCCTTTCTGCTATTGCTGCCATTCAAAGACCTATGACAATTTGCAAGGTATCTGAAAATGTGTGCATGATAATGTGTGTGTGTGTGTGTGAGCTTCTGTGTTTACATATACAACCGCATACGAATCAAGGTAAGTTTGGAAGAGATTTAACAGACGTTAACGTCAGAGAAATTTTACAAACAATAAAAAAGCCAAAGAAAACGAAAATATAAAAGAAAATTTTTTGACCGATGGAAAGACAGTGTTGAAAAAATAAAAAAGCAGCTGACTGGTAATTTGTTAAACTTGTTTGTAATTGTAGCATACATGACGAAAAAGACTGTCTGCTAAAACTCTCTCTGCTTCACTTTGTCTCTCTCTCTCTATATATATATATACATACACACGTATAATTTCAGCGTGGAAGGTGTTTATAAGCCATTTAAAAACACACAAAAACCGTTAGATTCACTTCAACATTTAAATTTAATTTGTCAAAATATTTTCGTCGCTTCGAAACCGCGACCTGTTCACTGACAACATTCCGAGCTGCATGGAATTTTGTCAGCGAACAGGTCGCGGTTTCGAAGCGACGAAAATATTTTGACAAATTAAATTTAAA
>NC_069001.1:9270313-9273272 GCF_001194135.2 Octopus bimaculoides | reverse complement strand
TATATATATATATATATATATATATATATATATATATATATATTGCGTTCTATATTCTTGTTTTTATCACCAAACCCATTCGTACACAGAAGTTAGACAGATCAATATATAAAGCATATTAAATACAGGAAATACAAACAATGTATAACTGTATAGATATCATAAGGGCCAACTTACACAGAATAGAAATGACATAGACAATTAAAGGGAATGAGGAAGTGTATTAAAGTATTACATACATGTATATAGAAGACACTTGTCCAAGGTGCCACGCAGTTGGACTGAACCCGGAACCATGCGGTTGGTAAGCAAGCTATTTACCACACAGACAACCCTGCGTCTATACACACACACACACACACATATACACACACAGCAATGAAAAGAAGACATAAAATTCTCAAACACATCTTTAATTATAAATTACAAATGTTTCCGTACCATCTTTCGCAATGCGGTAGTATCTTACATAATCAACGCCTTTAAAATACTCTGCTAACACAGAGCGAGAGCAAAATTTCAAGAAGTAATCATAAATGACCCCAAATGAAACGATGATACAAAAAATCGGTGGGTAACATTTAGATTTATGACTGTTGTTTAGAGCCGACACTCTGGCTTTGACACCCAATTGAAATTTCCAATGAAACTCAACTTCATGACATACTGCTAAAATAACGATTTCCGGAAATTAGAGAGCAAATTGAACAGACAACATTGTGTATTTATATCTTTTTACATACAATACATGTGTATGTATTTGTTAGTATAGATGTATGATGTATGTATGAATGTGTGTGTGTGTATATATATATATATATATATATATGTACGTACGTACGTGCCTATATCTATGTATGTATTTGTGGGTATGCATGGTGTGTGCGTGTACGTTGCATTTTGATGTGCATTGTGTTTTAGTGTGCGTGAGTGTGTATCCTTTCTCCATTATTAACATTGTCAGTTTGACCTTTTGTTAGCACAAAATTCGGTTTCCAGTGTGCAGCACCGCCCAGGATGTCATAAACAAGGATTACGATTTCATGATGATATGAGATACATACTCTAGAAAATCTGGGAACCTTGTGACAATTCTGTTCAACATTTTGTTATAATGATGAGACAGATAATATTATGTCACATTTTAAAACACCTCTCAATTGAACTCTAACCAACAACGAGCCAGCAACGTAGCATCTGCGTGGTCTTCTTGATTTGCTACAAATAGCAGCCAAATCTTATTGAAATTATATAGCCTGAGGTCTAAGATAAAAATACGCAAGACATTAAATAATCCTCTCCTCTCTCTTCTCTTTATCCTCTCTCTTCTCTCTCTCCTCTCTCTCTCTCTCTCTCTCTCTCTCTCTCTCTCTCTATATATATATATATATATATATATATATATAGAATATACATACATATATATAATATACATGCATGTATATATATAATATACATGCATGTGATGTATATATATATGTATGATATACATGCAGGTATCTATCTATCTATCTATCTATCTATCTATCTATCTATCTATCTATCTATCTATCTATCTATCTATCTATATAATATAATATAGGATAAAATCTTTATAAGAATTTATCAAGTAGTCAGCGGGAAAAAACCCATAAGGAAAAAAACCCATCGTTTTTTTCTTTAAATATATATAATTTATATAAGGGCATTAACTATATAATAATGCCTAACGCTTAGAGGGACTAAATAAGTCAAAACTACCAAAAAATAAGCAACATATTTCCTCGCTTTCGGTAAATATGTTGCTTATTTTTTGGTAGTTTTGACTTATTTAGTCCCTCTAAGCGTGAGGCATTATTATATAGTAATGCCTTTATATAAATTTCATATATATATATATATATATATATATATATATAATATAAATGCATGTATATATATATATACATATATATATATATACAGCCCACGCATACAAAATAGCAACGCAGTCTTGTAAGTCATTTTTTTGAAGCTCCTGTGTACATCCCATATTTTTTCACATTCGCCAGAGAGTCTGGTTTATCCACTCTACGTATTTCTTTTCAGCTGGTGACGTCATCCGGTTCTCACATCCTATTAAGGTAAATCCACTGTCGCACACATAGACAAATTCTGAAAGGGACATAAATTCAAACACACACACACACACACACACACACACACACACACACACACACACACACACACACACACACACACACACACACACACACACACACACACACACACACACACACACACACACACACACACACACACACACACCATCAACACAAACACGGACACATCCGTAAACTCATACACGCAAGCTAAAAGTATCACAAGCAAGATCTTACAAACGTTTACTTAACGGCCAAAGGTGAATAGCTCATGAAGACAGCACACATAAATTTGCGTAGGGATGTGTACCTCAGCGCCTCAGGGAGTGTGTGTGTGTTTGGGTCTATTTGTGTACGTATGTAAGATATGGTCGTATGGCACACTCACACACATACAATTGCATACATATATCTTGCTCACCGATTTTCTTTCTCCCACACACCCAGCGCCTTCTAATCAGATAGACATTACACACACACACACACACACACACATATATATACGCATGTATATATATGTATACATGGTGTATAAGTGCATGTGTGTATGCATAATGTATATGTGCATATATATATGTATGTGTATATATATATATATATATATATATATGTATGTATATGTGCATGTGTGCATGCATTATGTATGTATATGTATATGTATATATATATATATATATATATATATGCATACATGTGTATAAGTGCGTGTGTTTATGCAGAAGATGAATGTGCACATACACGCACTCACATGTGTATACTTGTGTATATGTTCATGTATGTATGCATAATGTATGTTTATATATATATATATATATATATCTATATATATATATATATAT
>NC_069001.1:9268581-9269491 GCF_001194135.2 Octopus bimaculoides | reverse complement strand
ATATAAATATATTCATATAAATATGTATAAATATACATATACGTATGTAATATGTATATATATATATAATTAATGTCTATTACACATATTTTTCGATTATATCGTTTATCTTTCTGTATCTTTTATCGTTTATTTGTTTTAGTCATTAGACTGCGGCCATGCTGGGGCACCGCCTTGCAGAATGTTTAGTCGAATGAATCGATCCCATTCCTTTTTTTCACGCCAATTCATTTTCATATATTCATTTATTTCGAATTATATAGCATGAGTATCTATGTAGTTGCATTTGTGCATTTGTGTGCGTGTTTGTATATCTATCTCTCAGTGGTAAGAAGCTTGCTTCCCACCCACATGATTCCAGGTTCAATCCCACTGTGTGGCACCTTGGGCAAGTGTCTTCTTCTATAGCTTCGGGCCGACCAATTTATAAGTAATAGAATTGATTCCTTGCACATTAAGGATCGTAGAGTGTTTCGCCCCTATTTTGAGTAGGTCTAGTATTCATGTTGATGCCTTCTCACTCACTCTCTCTCACTCTTTCTGACTCGCTCTGTATCCTCTCTTTCTCTGTATATCTCCCCCCCCCACTCTCTCTCTCGGTGCTTCGATCACCTTATGTCATTAATACTAAATGCAGGTAATTAGTGCTGGTGAGAAACTCCTCTCTGGTATTGATTAGGAACGTTACATTTTTATACAAACTAGTTCAAAGACACACACAGAGACATACATACACACACACACATATATACACGCGCACACACATATACGCACACTCAAAACCAAACATACAAATAAAGCCTGCAAACATCTTGATTCAAGCAAAGAGGACTTGTCAATTTGTTAGTGACCGACTTAAATTCTGCGAAGAAAAACTTTGATACTCTTTAAAAAGACACACGCACTCATA
>NC_069001.1:9264075-9267314 GCF_001194135.2 Octopus bimaculoides | reverse complement strand
ATATATGTATGTATATATATGTATATATCTCTTTTACTTGTTTCAGTGATTTGACTGTGGCCATGCTGGAGCACCGCCTTTAGTCGAGAAAATCGCCCCCAGGACTTATTCTTTGTAAGCCTAGTACTTATTCTATCGGTCTCTTTTTGCCGAACCGCTAAGTTACGGGGACATAAACACACCAGCACCGGTTGTCAAGCGATGGTGGTGGTGGTGGGGAAACACAGACGCACAAACACACACACATATATATATACATATATACGACGGGCTTCTTTCAGTTTCCGTCTACCAAATCTACTCACAAGGCTTTGGTCAGCCCGAGGCTATAGTAGAAGACACTTGCCCAAGGTGCCACGCAGTGGGACTGAACCCGGAACCATGTGGTTGGTAAGCAAGCTACTTACCACACAGCCACTCCTATGTATTATACACACACACACACACACACACATACATATATATGTGTGTGTATGTATTTATATGTGTATTTGTAATTGTGTATAAAGGGTGCTGGATTAAACCCTTTGCAGTATTTCGTGAATTTTACATCCCCTTCGTGTTCTGACTTCATATTGCACTGAGGTTGGCTTTGCTTTTTATCCGACGGAGGACGAGAATTCAAAGTAGTAGACAATTAATGGCGGTCTGTATAATTTATAGGCTGCTCCTTCCACCAAAATATGTGGCCTTGACCTTATGCTAGAAAACATCGTTTTTAAAGGGCAATACATTGACACCATCGCCAGATCGTCAAACTAAATATCATGTGATATTTAGCCACATCCTCTTACGTTCTGTGTTCAAATGCCGTTGGTGTCGACTTCACCTTTTATCTTTCCGGGGTCTGATGAAATAAAAAAAAATAGGTCCTTTATATTCAACTCTATCCTTACCACCTCTCGTAAACTATGTGGCCTTTGCCTATTTTAGAAATCAAGGATGCTAGATTGGCAGAATCGTTAGAGCGTCGAACAAACTATTTTGCGGTGTTTCTTCCGGGTCTTTATGTTCTGATTTCAAATTCCGCTGATGTTAACTTTACCCTTCGTCGTATCAGAGTCGATAAAACAGAGCAGTCAAGTAATGAGGTCGATGGCATCAACTGACCTATTTTAAAACCACCGGCCTTGGAGCCAAAATTTGAAACCAAGACGGCGAGTTGGCAGAATCGTTAGCGCGTCAGGCAAGATGCTTAGCAGCATTTCGTCCGTCTTTATTTTCTGAGTTCAAATTCCGCCGAACTTGACTTTTCTGTCATCCTTACGGGGTCGATAAAATGAATAACAGTGAAACACTGGAGTCGATGTAATTGACAAATCTCCTCCCATCAAATTTCGGGTTTTGTGCCTTTAGTCGGAAGGATTATTGTTATGACGGCTGGTTGCCAGAATCGTTAGCACGCCGGGCGAAATGCTAAATATTTTGTGTGCCACTACGTTATGAGTTCAAATTCGCTAAGGTCAACTTTGCCTTTCAACCTTTTGGGGTTGATGCAATAAGTACCAGTGAAACACTGGGTCGATATAATCGACTATCCCCTCCACCAAAATTTCATGCCCACTACCACCACCACCACCACCACCACTACTACTACTACCACCACCACCACCACCACCACCACCACTACTACTAGTACTACTACTACTACTACTACTATCATTAGTAGTAGTAGTCGGATACTGGACGTTGATGATGGTGAATGGGTATTATTTTCTTTAACGAAGCTCATCTTGACCGAAGTGCGACGGAGGGTGGGCATTTTGTATCTGTCATGCTGCCAAGTGGCTATTGTACTGCACAGCGGAACAATGTTGACGGTAGAAAGTCAAGTCACACATCCCGGTAGAGGGTAACAGGAAGACAGGAACAATGATGAAACATGAGCGATTTTGAGTGCCTGAGAAGTTCTTACATGAGAACATTCAAATCGGAGTTATGAAGAATTTCCCTAAGTCTTTAAACCAACAAAGCCCTCAGAGATATTTGACTATTTGGGATACACTCTGTTGATTTGTTTGTGTTGGAGCCGCTAGCCAGAGGATTTGTTCGAGATGTGCCTGAGAAGCACGCAGTTAATTAGCATCCGTACATTGCTGATTTGCAGGCTTTTGCCGAACAGCTGTTAGCAAGAGCTTCACGGACGCCTAAAAACCGATATAACTATAAAGATCGACTTATCGCCTGCCTTTGGGGAAGAAGACTGTGTCATTTTCTTCCTCCGGTTGTCTTTTGCGCGGCGTCTATAGTGTCTGTAGTTGTGAGTTGAACAGGATTGAAATTTCGGAAGATAGTGTTTAATCTCTCAGATCAAGTCCTCACTAACTTCTTTAAAACCCACTTGAAGAGAAAGGGGAGGATAGAAAGGAGTATGCTGCTCTTTTAAAAATAGCTAGCTGAGACCAGAGAAATCAATCGGTGTGGTTAACCCATAAGCATTCATATTTCTTTTTCAAATGTAATGCTTATTTATTCACAGTTTTGAATTAATCATGCATTATTTCACAGCTTTGAGATTTCAATAAAATGATGGTTTATAATTAGAATAACATTGTAGGGTAGGTGTAAGAGGCTAGATCTGACCAGTTTAAACATTCAACAGGTAGAATTTCGGGCCTAATACGGCCGGTATAAATGCTAAATGTTTAAATGAAGCTGCACTAATCATGCGGCTGGATGCTGGCTGCCAAAGCTGAAGGGGAACGAATTTAATTGCTTTTTTTGATTTGTCAGCGAAATCCAGGATCTTGTGTTTGTGGGTACCGCGAATCACTCTATATAATTGCCTCCCCACCACAGTTTTAGGGATCACTCCTAATTGTCATATTGTTACCTTCTGCTGTTACAACTAATTATTGCTATTTATTTATTATTAATATCGTTATTGCTCTTGTTGATCTCACCCATTCAATTCGATGCAAATACTTCCACGGCGTCTTTGTTGCTTTTCTTTTGTATTCAACTTTGTATTGTCCCCAACCGTCTTGGACTCGTATGGCCAATAAAAGAAACCATCATCATCATCATCATCATCATCATCATTATTATTATTATTATTATTAGCATTAACAACTATTTATTAATTCGAATGTGAGTGTTACAGAAGAGTGAATTAACAAGTATACATGAAGGTAAAAGATTCAGGAAAGACCCGTTATAACCCGTTATACAAATTAATATTGTCATTGTAGTAGGTCTGAGTGTTCTGCTCATTTATACATTCTAATGCGTGCGTACCC
>NC_069001.1:9257443-9262443 GCF_001194135.2 Octopus bimaculoides | reverse complement strand
ACAGGCACAGACACGCACGCACACTAACACACACAGTTTGTGTGTGGTGCGGTATGGTGTGAGTGTGTGTGTGTAAATGTATATAGGTAAAGGATAGATGTATGCATATATGTATTTCGAGAAAGAGGGTGAGGGTGAGAGAGGGATGGATATATATAAGAGAGACCAGCAACGATGCGATTCCCGCAGTTGCTGGCAGCATCAGACACGTCGTTGACTTTTTCATTCCATTCCAGCTTTTAGGATAAACTCCAGTTTGGATTGCTATCGACTGTACGGTTGGTATTGCAGTTTACCCGGGAACTTCTTACACTGGGTTTATTCAAACAACAGCAACATTAATAACAGGAACAACAACAAACAGCAAAAATGAGTCATAGTGTAAAATCATCCTACAGAAAATCGATAGGGAGTTCCTATCCGGCTGTATCTACCAAAATAATTCGCAAATCTAGGACAATAAGTTCCGGAGGACAACTTGGGTATGGCGGACCCTTACATTTCAAAGACGGCGTCGTTAGTTCGCTTTCTCAAAGAGGGGCCACTGATATCAAATGCACTAGGGAGAAGGAGAAAAAGGAGATGCAAGATTTGAACGAAAGGTTCGCCAACTACATCGAAAAGGTTCGTTTCCTTGAAACTGAAAATAAGGCGTTAAAAGATGCATTGAAAAAACAAAAACGCGACTTTAACATTGAGCCGATGAAGGCTATGTACCAGGTTGAGATCGACGAACTCAAGAAACAACTGCTAACAACCACCGATGAAAATGCAAATCTGAAAGCCCGTATTGCAAATTTAGAAGAGGAAATGGAGACCTTAAATGGCCAGTAAGTACGAATATTTAGCAATATTTCTTTTTTTTTTTGCTTCTGAGCTCACGTTGTCGCTCTCTTCATTTTATGTCAACCTTCCAAAATATCACCCACCTTTCTCGTTTCCTTATTTTGTCACTTTTGGTCAGTTGCGGTCCATTTCTATAACGTTGTTATCCCTTTCATATATTCTATCTCTCGCTCTTCCCACCTACTCTGTCTAAACTTTTACACATTTCCAATTGAAACAATTATATAAAGCTTGTGCTTGGAACCGACAAATTACACGGAACCAGTTTATTAGATGAACATGAAAAAAAAAAAAAAAGAAGCATAAATGCTACTATGATAACGATAGAGCAGTTTATATATGTCATATACAGGTTGAATCTCTTAAACTCAGAAATCTAACCCCAAGAGAAAAGCCTCTATATAAACATGGTATTGCCGGTTCATTTCGCGCGCGCACATACACTCACACGCACACGCACACGCACAAATGTATTGATGCCTTATGGAGTAATACAACTAATAATGCTTCCAAACAAGGCTCTTTGTAGTTTTGTGTAATAGAAAGTCTAAATCAAAAAAAAAAAGGAGTTACCGGACCATAGAATGTCGGATTTAAGAGGTTCAACTTGTTTTGACACACGTCTGTTGCATTGAGAGTTCACTCAGGACTTAAAAATCGTATTTAACAAATATTTAGTATGGAAGAGGAGAACGGTTATAGGTTGTTGAATTTTTTTAGAAAGAACAGCCAAATCTGCGTCAAGTCACACACATCCTGGATAATATACTCTGTGATAAATTGTGTCTGGAAATGAGAGAATCAAGCTTTGAACACCTTTGATTATAGCTCAGCTTGAACAAGGTTGACTTGAGGCAAAACAACAACAACAACAACAATAACTATGTTTTAGTAGGACTGATGTTTTCATCTTGGTTGTTGCATTCACTACACTTCGGCTATTGTACCCTCCAGCCTTCTTCAGGTGTATCTTTTGATTCACCTTATTGCCTTCTCTTCGATTGAACTCGGAATCTCTAGGTGTCTGCACTGTAGTAACTAGCGGCTTTATCCATTGCTCCTCTTCCACCAAATTTCAGGTCTTGTGATTAAAGAAGAAAGAATGTGCGCATTAAGTGTGTGTGTGTGTGTGTTTGTGCTGTCCCCGACAGGTTGACAACCGGTGCTAGTTTGTTTGTATCTCTTTTATTATAGTGGTTCAGATCAATGATAATATAAGTACTACGCTTAAAATAAGTACTGGATTCGATGTAATAGACTAAACTTGTCTAAAAAGCAATGGTCACACTTGAGTAACTAAAGCAAATGTAAAAAAAATTTAAGAATAAAGCCCTGATTTTAAGGAAAAAGTTTATGTAATTAAACCAAGTTCAGTACATGACAAGCACTTTACTTTATCGTCCTCGAATGTCTAAAAGCCACAAGAAAGCATCGCTTTCAAATTCTGCTAATTCCGTTCAATAACAGCCACATCAATAACAACAGCATTTGCTAGGATACTTGGTTCTTCAGCGTCTAATTGTTAACAAAGGAGGTTTCCTCTCTAGGGCGAAGAATTATTAATATTTAAACCTTAATTAGTTGCTGGCATTCTATCAGGTTTCTGGTATCGTCCTTGTTGGGGGTACTGTTCAACATGTATATGGTTCGGTACTTCTGGTGACTCCGTTCCACATACATAACCATCCTAACGAAGATTACTGATGGTTGTGTGGTAAAGTTTACACACTAACATGCTGCGATTACCGGCGCTCTGTAGCTTGGCTATAGTAAAAGTTGGTCGATCGTCCAGCATATTTGAATATAAATTCTGTTGTCTTAAGTTTACTGTGTCTCAATGAAAAGACGCGATACAATGGAAAGGTTCTCAGTTTGAAAAGGGCTGATCAGGATTGGGGTAAATAACAACACCAGCAACTTCGACAAGTGCCCAAGTAAAGTGGTCGTATATTAAGTGCAGAGTTTGGATAAGTTTGCATGTCATGGGGAAGAGAATACTTAAACAGTTCCGGACTGACTACTTGTTCCAGTGTGTGTGTGAGAGAGAGGAGGGAGAGAAAGTAAGCGAGAGAGAGAGAGAGAGGAGGGAGAGAAAGTAAGAGAGAGAGAGGGGGGCGATAAAGAAAGAGAGGGAGAGAGGAGAGAGAAAGAAACAGAGAGAATGAGAGAAAGAGAGGGATGAGAGAAATGGGGGAAAAGAGAGAGATGAGGGATATAAGAGAGATTGGAGAGATGGGAGAAATGAAAATATAGAGAGAGGGATGAGAAATAAAAAGATAGATAAACAGAGAGAGAGAGAGATGAGAAATAAAAAGATAGATAAACAGAGAGATAGAGAGAGTTTAAGAAAGAGAGGGAGAGAGAGAGAGAGGGAGGGATGAGCTTGATGGGAGAAATGAGAGATGAGAGATATAGGAGAGATTAGGAGAGATGGGCGAAATGAGAGGAGAAAAGGGAGGAGAGAGAAAGGTAGAGAGAAAACCAGGTCTTTTCGCTCACAGAAGAAAAGTCAGTTTCCGAAACGTCAGAATATCTTCTTTTCTTCTCTCCATCTTCCCCTCTCCGCCCAGCAAACGGGCGCATACGAACTTGTTCCACAGCATGTGAACTTATATACAGACTTCCTTCTATACACTCATCTAACTAAACAGGCCAAACCTGTGTGGTTTTTTTCAGACTATGTACACAACTGTCTGTGACGGAATGTCATTTGCAAGTTGATTCAGTCAGTTGTAGCTCCACTTATATATATATTTTAACCTCACCCTACCTCCTGCTCTGACTCCCCATTTCCGTCCTTTACCCCACTCTCTTTCGTGACATTCTTCCCGATTTTGCTTTATAAAATTAATGAATGAATAACAGCTTTACAAACATCAGATATGTAACCTCCTCCCTCACCAGTTCAGAGCAGCTTCGTAGCTTACGTGTTATTCTAAATGATCATTCGACCTGCTCGAAATAGCAGCCGGATTTCTTTAAATTCTATTTTTTATAGTCTTAGTAATAATCTTTTCTACTATGGACATACGGCCGAAATAGTTTAGGGGAGGGTAGTTAATCAATCTTATCAAGCCACAATGCACAACCGGTACTTATTTCATCGACCCCGAATGGATGAAAGGTAAAGCCGACCTCGGCCGAATTTGAATTCAGAGCGTAAAGACGGACGAAATGGCAGTTTATCCGGTGTTCTACCAATTCAACCAGCTCGCCGAATTAATAATAATTCAGGATATAAAGACGGACGAAATGCCGCTAAGCATTTTGTCCGGTGTTCTAACAATTCAGCCAGCTCACCGCCTTAATGATAATATCCTTATAATCTCTGACTTGCCCGAGTGAAAAGACTTTCTCCAATCCCTGGTTTTACTTTTCTGCTCGGTAAATCTTACAAGTTTATTTCTCATTTTGTATCTTGTGCATGTTACTCAATGCATGCGTTTTAGTCTAGAGCATTCTTTTTATTTGCGTAAGCTATCTTTATAATGTATAGTGTATGCGTAGTATTAAAATTGTTTGAAAGCAGAGATCCAAATGACAAACATTCGCGGCCATGCTTATAAAATCAAAAAAACAACACAGCGCCCATGACTCCCGGAAACATTTTTTCACGCTCAGAATTGCTGAAGCTTGGAATAAACTACCAGCATCAGCTGTCGAGACTCAACATCCTTCAAAACTTCCATGCTTCCTGAAATCCGTCAACATTACACCTGATGGCCTGTTTTTCTTTGTTTTTAGTTGTAGTGCACCTGAGCACTGTATATAACAATTTCCATCTTTATCATCTGCGCAGGCAGCACACTTTGCCACGAAAGGATTGCAAATGCATCGGTGTGATTGTATTTAAAGAATAAACTGGTATTTTCTGTCTTTCCCTCAAAACTCACTGTACGACTGTGTGTCGTACAGAATACAGTGATAGGAAACTAACCTTTTTTTTTTATTTAAAGGTGAAATTTGGTTACCTTTTCTAGGAGATCGGGCAAACTAGTTGAAGCTACAGCGTCGCATCATTATTGACTGCTACCTACTCTGGTAATCATTATAAGACTATGATTTAAGACTGATTTAAATATGTATATTTTGTGTGTGTATGTATGCTTATATATATACACACACACACACACACACACACACACACACATATA
>NC_069001.1:9255726-9257433 GCF_001194135.2 Octopus bimaculoides | reverse complement strand
CACATGCATACAAACATGCATAATGGAGACACCTTCTTAAATGGAAATCTTATTATTTAATATGTAGCTTAAGGCAGCGAGTAGACAGAATCGGTTGCGCGCCGGGTAAAATACTTAGCGGCTTTCGTCTGTCTTTACATTCTGAGTTCAAATTCGAGGTCGACTTAGCTTTCATCCTTTCGAGGCCGATAAAATAAGAGCCAATCCAGTCCTGGGGTGGATATGAATAACCTGCCCCCATCTCCTAAGATTACTGACCTCGAGCCAAATTTTGAAACCATTAGTTAATATGGGGTTGGCCCACCTTCAATCACTGCTTTAATACATCGAGGAATTGACTCGTACAGGCTCTGAGCAGTTGCTGGGTGAATTATGAGCCATTCTTCAGCTCTTTCAGTAACTATGGCGGAGGGAAGCAGTTCTTCGCTTGTTACTCCGAAATACGCCATAAACTTTCGATCATATTGAGATCTGGTAATTGGGGTGACAATTCAAGCGGTCCTACTTCATGTTTTTGCTCTTCATACCAATTTTAAATAGCATAAGCTGTGTGAATAGGCACATTATCGTTCTAGAATATTGCGTTATAATCAGGGAACAATATTTGTACTAAAGCATAGACACGATCAGCCAAATTACTCAGATAATCGTAGGAGTTAACTAAAGGATTAAGAGGATTCCAAGGCATCATTGTCCAAATCGTCATAGAGCTACTCCATGCTTCACTGTAAGGGATAAACAATCTGGGCTGAAGGCTTCTTTGGATTGTTTCCCGACACAAACTCTTCGGAGCGGAAAAATAAAAGGGTGAATGATGACTCACCAGAGAAAATACATTGTTTCTTTGAGTCATTGACCACTTTTGATAGATTAGACACCATTTTTTTTTTTACCATTTATCAATTGTCTGTCAGTGAAAGATTTTTGCTCTCCTTCGAATATTTTACACTTTCTTTTTCATATCTACAAAGTAGCTCTAGTAGGCTATTTTGTTCTATACTTTTAGGCAGAAGAAACGGTGTGAGTTTTAACGTAGGGTATGTGATACAAGGGGAGTTTTATTTTGGATACATATATAATACGTATATGTACACATATCATCCTCATTGTTACATACTAGTCTCAGGTCAGCTATGATAGATCAGACATGATCAAATGTTTCCAATCTTACCCATTGCGTCTTGTATTTTGTTCTTGCATATCAATGACTATCTTCGCATAATCTAGTCTTTTCTCAAAACGGTAGAGACGGAGTAACTTTAGGAAGGTTTATCTTCTAGTTCATATTTGTTTCGAGTCAGTGGACTAGAGCCAAGTTGGGTCCCCGTCATGAAAGGTTTAGTCGAACAAATCTCCTCAAGTACTTAATTTTTAAGTCTGGCTCTTATTCTAACAGCCTCTTTCGATGAACCAATAAGTGACGGGGAGGTAAACAAACCAACACCAGTTTTCAAACGCTGAGTATGAGGTACGAAACACAAGCTCAAAGACACACATACGTCGGGCTCACACCCACATTGTAGTGAGTTCGATTCCTGGATCGGCCTGTGTGTTGTGTTCTTCAGCGAAACACTATTTCCCGTTACTCCAGTTCACATAACCGTAGAAATGGGTTGCGACGTCACTGGTGCTAAGCTGTATGTGTGTGTGTGTGTGTGTGTGTGTGTGTGTGTGTGTGTGTGTGTGTGTGTGTGTGTGTGTGTGTGT
>NC_069001.1:9253804-9254133 GCF_001194135.2 Octopus bimaculoides | reverse complement strand
TATGTATATATATATATGCATGTATCTATGATTTCACAGGCGCATTGTTTATTTTGATTATTTGCAGACTTCGTCATCTCAAAGATGTCAACGAGGAACAACAAAACACCATTGAAAATCTCAATGAGGAGATTTCGCGACGTATGTCTGAGTGTGAAATGCTGAGAAGGAAGGTTCAAGAACTTGAGAAACAACTCGCTGACTGGAAAGCTAGGCATAGCCACATTGATAGTCAGTTGCAAACTCTCAGAATTGTAAGTATTCGTATTCTGACATTCTAGTGTGTGTGTGTGTGTGTGTGTGTGTGTGTGTGTGTGTGTGTGTGTGTG
>NC_069001.1:9246762-9252684 GCF_001194135.2 Octopus bimaculoides | reverse complement strand
AGAGAGAGAGAGAGAGAGAGAGAGAGAAAGAGAGAGATAGAGATAGAGAGAGAGAGAGTATAAGAGCGAGAGAGAGAGAGAGAGAGTGACTGAGAAGGAGAGTGAGAGAGAGTGGGAGAGAGAATGTATGTATGTATGTGTGTGAGAGAGAGTGAGAGTGACGGTGAGAGAGAGAGAGAATGTATGAGAAAGAGAGAAAATGGATGTTATGTATGTGTGTATGTGTATGTGTGTGTTTGTATGTACTGTTCTTTGAGTGTACAGGATCTGAACGTACTCTTGCATTTGCCCCTTCGGCACTTGTTAAGGACGTCTTAAGCTGAACACCTTTTTTTGCTGGGTCCCGAGGAGATTTTTTCCCGGTGACAGTAAGCAATATTTGAACATGGTGCACAAAGAACCGGAACAAATATGAGGTTATCTGTTCGACTGCCTAACGACGTTAGCAAACCATCGTCACACTCATACGCGCTCGGACACACGCACACGCACGCACATGAACACTAACACATACACGCACATCTATCAATCTATCTATCTATCTATCTATCTATCTATCCATCGACCTCATTGTTTCATTGGTACTTAATTTATCGACCCCGAAAGGATGAAAGGCAAAGACGACCTCGGTGGAATTTGAACTCAGAACGTAGCGACGGGCGAAACACTGCTAAGCATTTCGTCCAGAATGCTAATAATTCTGCTAGCTCACCAACTTAATGATAATATTAATAATAATAATAATAATGATAATATTAATACTACTACTACTACTACTACTACTACTACTACTACTACTACTACTACTACTACTACTACTACTAATAATAATAATAATAATAATAATAATAATTCACTATTCTTTCTTTTTCCAGGAACTGCAGGAGGAAACTGCTAATCGTCTCGCTGAAAGCACTCGCGCCCAATCTTTGGAAGATGAACTTAATTTCTTGAAAGACATCTATGAAACTGTAAGTTCTATATTGATCACGTAGAATTAATTTTTACGATCCTTTTCGTTGGAAGTTTCTCATTAAAAAAAATTCTTTTACATCTATCCTGATGCTAAAAATATCGATTATATCTTCGATACAGTTCCATAATGAACGTTATTTTAAACGTATTACTTGCAACTCACGCAGCAGCGTGATAAAATAATTTATTATAGAGTATTTAACGCTTGGATTTCAGATATAAGGCTATATTCCATAGGTAAGTTAATGTCGGAAGCATTAAACATCTAGCTAGATGTTAAATAATTGCGTGGGGATAAACAACCAAAAAGATTTGTAAGTTAGTGTTAACAAAGCAAAGTGATGTAGAAAAAGGAATAATAATGAACGACTAATACATCGGACGACTTTAAACGCGCTGAAATTGCGTTTGTAGTGGGTTTCCTCGGCTGATGAGAGGATTTCTATATTTCCTTATCTTTCATTCCTTTTCCGTTAATCGTTTCCACGTTCCATTTTGTATTTTCTTTATATAATCTATACATTCATGCATTTGAGTGTTAAGCACTAATTAGCCTTAACTATGGAACAAAATCAAAGACAATCGAAATTTATACACCAACATAGAAATTTAAAAACTGCTATAAAACATGAAGAAATTTCCACGAGTCCCACTCGTTTTAGTTATCTTGGTAAGTACGGGAGACAATTATAGACGTATTCCAAACTTATTATAACCTCATTAGTGAAGTATAAACATCACCGAAATCGCAAAACTGCCAATGGCAGGCTCATTAATTAAATGTGCAGGATTGTGATTGTAAGCAGGTAAGCATAGAATTGTTTAGGAAATAACTACGGGAGATCGTCTGCATTAAAAGTAAACAAACAAACAATAGATAAGTTAGTGTTAACGTATTTAACGCAAGAAATATTAAATATGTTAACTAGAAATAATTATACAGTGAGGGAAAATATTAGTGAATGACTAATATTAGTACCTGCCGAAATAATTAAAATATTAGTCATCGACAAATATTCTTTTTAGCCCACTGCTTAATTGCTTTTAGTTCACCGCATTGTTGCTTGTAGCTCACCGCATAATTATTTCTAGTTGACATATTTAATGTTTCCTGCATTGATTATAATACTAACTTAACTAAAAACAAACGAGATAATTGCTGGAAGAATCATTTTAGTAAGTACACAAGACTGGTAACAAAATAGACATAGACATACTGAATCTGAAAGGTCGGTTGGTAGATAATCTAACCAACCATGCATGCACGTACGTACGTGTGTACGCACATATGCATGTATGTATGTATGTATGTATGTATGTATCTACCTACCTACCTACCAACCAACCAACCAACCAACCAACCAACCAGCCAACCAACCAATTTTACAAGTTGTTTGGGCATTAGCTATTAAACCTTGCGGTATTTATTCCGGCTAGCTTTGATCGGAATTGAAACCCCGCTGAGCTCAAGTGTGCATTTCATCTAAGTAAATAAATACAAGACAAAGTACTGGACTTTCTTCATTATGTCATTCTCACTTGAATGTCTGTCTGTCTGTCTGTCTGTCTGTCTGTCTGTCTGTCTGTCTATCTGTTAATCTAGCTTGCAGCTTAACTTTACTGTATACCGCTTTTTAATTATCTTCCCAATGCTTTCTGAATGGAATGTGTTAACATTTAAGCTTGTTTTCGTTATGTCTGTATGTAATTTATTCTCAAAACATTACATGAAGTTGACGACTTTGTCAAAGTGTATTTTTTTGACTTTCATTTATTCAAAACTACATTTTCTTGTTTTATTTATTATCATTGAAGGAAATCAAAGAATACAAAGCCTTGTTGGCAAAGGATAATAGCTTCCCTGATATGCGTGAATACTGGACATCTGAAATGGGATCATGTATAAAAGAAATCAGTCAAGAATACGAAAGTCAACTGGAGGCTTTGGCTGCTAGCTTGGAAGCAAGATACGAGTCCCAGGTATGTAAAAAAAATTGATATGATCATCGGGCGATAGATTGGTAGAACTAGTAGACCGTATGAAAAAAAGGATTCTTACAGAGTTTAATCAGCTCATAAGTATCAAAACCATTAAGTTCAACATCGCTTTTGATATTTTCAAGGCGTTTAAAACAGCGTGCCGGTAATTGTAGTGGAGGTTTAATAATTCGGTTACAGTGGTGGCTCGTGTATAGCCACTGTGGAATTGCAGCACCCCCTATTTCCACTATTATCGATAACATTCAATATAATGACTCCTTTTTTCTTTAATTCTGAATGCGCATAAAAACTTATATTGTATTACGGATTTGATCTAAAGTCTTTAAAGATGAATGATTTTTCTTTGAGTTTTCTTTAAATTCTTGAGAGAGTTCAAGCCAGTTGCTAACAAAGTGACAATACTTTTTGAGTTAAGAGAGTTCCCGGTGTTTGTAAATACGTGGTCGATGTGCTGCTTTGGTTGAGCTGTAGATGCATACACCCAACCTTATGCGTGTATTCACATAATAATCTCAGAGGGAGAATTGTTGGAATGTATTACAAATCTTCAATATGCCACTAATAGATTTGAATTTGGAGGACCTACAGCAGTTACTTTTGCTGTATGTATGTATGTATGTATGTAAATATCTGGAGGCAGCATGGGTGAATGCCTAAAAGGCTTGCATCACAATTTTGAGGTCTCATTTTCGAGCTCACTGCGTAGCATATCGACCCCAGCCTTACTAGATAAATTGGGTGGACGGAATCTGTGTTGAAGTTTGTTGGATGGATTGTATCTGTAAATTGAAGACTCAACCGCCACTTACATGCCGATTCTGCTTCAAGATTACATTAGGAGCATAAGTATCTATGGAACTGGTAGTTCAGTTGACCAAGCATCAATCGAACCAATGGAGAGTCAAGTTATCGAACCCAAATTACTCTATCCTGTGTCCGGGACTATATCAATAGCGTGGAGACGGGAAACTTGCAACAGTCCGTTTTGCATAGAAAAATGTCTTAAACGATAATTTCCAGAAAAAATTTCGCGACTGACTCGAAGCCCCGCCTCGATATAGCACCAATTGCTTGATCTGCTAAGACTAAAAATAACAATCAACTTTCTCTGTCTCCTGTCATATTCTGAAGCTTTAAAAAACATAGATAAAGTAAATCTAGGTACACTATACATGCTAGGAAAACAGACTGGATGATCATGACTGGAATACCTTCGATTGTAGATCTACTCAGTTAGGGCTGTTCTGGGCCTAACTGTTACAACAACTAGAACGACAACAGTACACGCACGATAATATTTACAATAAATTTACTATAAATTTTGCCACCTTTCATTCATTTCGAAGCTTGTGTTTTAATTTTTCTTTCCAATAGATCAGTGAAATACGCATGGGTACTTCCAAAGGAGCTGTTGAATTGACACAATTGACCGACGAGAACAAGAGATTGCGTAGTCAAAAGATCGATCTTGAAGACAGAATACGTGATCTTGAAGCACAGGTAAGAGACCAGACATAATGAAACTCCACTCTCTGTTTATCCATTTAATAACTGCATGGGACACTCAGTTCTTAATAATCGTCTCCTTCAGAATGGGGAGTATACAGTAACTATCAAACTTAACTATTCGTTTGATTGTTACACGCAAGCTCGATAATCTAGTTCAGCGGCTCCCAACACAGCTCACGAACCATCAGTATTGTCCTTCTGGACACTGTAGGTATAATTATTCAGTTATATATCTTTCATTTGTGAGATGAACTAAAATATATGCGTTGTTAGTTAACAAAATTAGCTCATTGAGTAGACAGACCTTTTAAAAACCTGTTGGGTGGCATTGGAAAGTTATTTAAATAAACGAATCTGTTATAGTGAAAAGGTTGGTAATTACTGATCTAGTTATCACATAATTGTGCCTGCAGCAGTTTAAGGCTATATTGAATAACATGGGAACTATAACAATATTGACCTCGTTGTCATGTATCGTGCTTTTTGCAGCGCTTGTTCTCCCATCAGATAGAGCCAAGGTTCTCATTTGTCCTTTGACAGGTTTCGATTTTAGTCCTGCTGAATGTCTAGACACTCTCCATAAAAGAGTAGTAATATAGGAAATGATAATTAACTACCTATATGTTCTTTTAATTGATAAGCTAACGAAAGGTTTCCTTTATTCTTCCAAAATATAAAGCAGTCATACCTTTCTTGCATTGGTACAAAAACAGTTTTTGTTTCTCAGATTTATCACTGAGGAGACCCAGACTTTGTGTCTTGTGGGCTTAGTTTAAGGTGATGTGCAACTATCCATCTTTGAGGATGAAAAGATGTTGTAGTATCAATAGAAAATGAAGAGTGAAGAGATAGTACATCTATAGACCAAAGATTGCAGTGTGTTGCCGAATAAATCTTTAGCTTGCAGCCGCAAAACGTCCTGTTCAATGTAAATTATAATGTTTCTGCGGGCGAAGCAGCAGAGCAGTCTAAGAAGTGGGCGCAACATACTCTCCCATCTGTTAGTAAAGCAATTCTGTAATGTTCTTATTTCATTTATAGCTTGCTCAACTGACTGGCCAATTAAGATCAGTAACAATGGAGTTGGAAACTACTATTAATGACTTAGAACACGAAAAGGAGTCACACAGGGCCGACGTCGAAAGACTTCAACTTGATTTAGAAGCAATGATGAAGGAACTGCGAGATCTGATGGATGCCAAACTGTCGATGGAACTCGAGATTGCTGCTTATCGTAAACTGTTGGAGGGTGAAGAACACAGGTAAATACTGAAATTTATCCAGACCCTTAATTTTTTATAGTTCGGGTAAATACCCTCGCGCAAATCACAGCAACTTATTCATTTTTAATTGCCAACTTTTGAAAAAATTTGAACGTATGCTCATGGCCACAATGATATATATATATATATATATATATATATATATATATATATA
>NC_069001.1:9244458-9246259 GCF_001194135.2 Octopus bimaculoides | reverse complement strand
GACAGAAAGAGAGAGAGAGAGTTTCTATGTTGTTGTTTGCTCTGCTAGAAATAGTAGCCAAATCCTCCTCATTATGTTAAAATGGAAGGACAAATTACACAATATAATTCTAGATAACAGGTGGGCTGGTCACGCCGCCTTTCTTCCCCTCCTCCTCCTAATTCTCCTCCTCTTACTCTTCTTCATCTTTTTCTTCTTTATTTCTTTCACCACCACCACCACCACAAAAAAAAAATGGGGGCGGGAATTAATAACGATTGGAACAATTTTGATTTCAAGCTTGCTCAATCGAAGCTGTATATTTCTTTACTTTTCAATTCTTTTGTGTTACAGGATAAGTCTTACCAGCATGGTTAGCGCAGTCGGAGGATACCAGACCGCTTCGGAGGAAGCACTTTCTAGTGCTATTATGCAAAGGTCAACGGGATTCAAGTCATCCATGTCAGCAGAAGGCAGTAAGTAAATTTATGTAATATTGCTTTTTCATAGAGGACGTATGGCCTAGTGGTCAGGGTATAACACTCACGATGTTAAGTTCAATTCCAGGACTGGGCGGTGCGTTCTGCTCTCACGCAAAACACTTCATCTCACGTTGCTCAGCAGTGACTTCGACAGCTGACGTGCAGTAAATAGTGCGTCTGTACATGATATTTAGAATTGATGGAGAGAGTGAGTTAATGTGCAACGCAAGCAATCGATCACTGCATGAAATTGCTGAACCGTCTTCGATACAAGAAACTACCGTTATTATAATAGATTGTACAATAGATTGTACAGGCGCAAGAGTGGCTGCGTGGTAAGTAGCTTGCTTACCAACAACATGGTTCCGGGTTCAGTCCCACTGCGTGGCACCTTGGGCAAGTGTCTTCTACTATAGCCTCGGGCAGACCAAAGGCTTGTGAGTGGATTTGGTAGACGGAAACTGAAAGAAGCCCGTCGTATATATATATATATATATATATATGTGTGTGTGTGTGTGTGTGTGTGTGTGTGTATGTGTGTTTGTCCATCCACCATCGCTTGACAACCGATACTGGTGTGTTTACGTCCCCGTAACTTAGCGGTTCGGCAAAAAGAGAGCAATAGAATAAGTCCTGGTGTCGATCGATTTTCTCGACTAAAGGCGGTGCTCCAGCATGGCCGCAGTCAAATGACTGAAACAAGTAAAAGAGTAAAAGGGAGAGAGAGAGTATACAGAGATACATAGCTGTGTGGTCAAGAGGCTCATTTTGCAACCACTTGGTTTTGGGCTCAGACTTACTATGGGCTAGCTTGGGCAAGTGTCTTCTACAATAGCCACAGACAGATTTGTGAATTTGGTAGACGGAAACTGCATGGAAGTCTGTAGTGTGAGTGAGTATATGTTATGTATGTGTGTGTATGGGTTTGTTTGTATGTGTTTGTCTCTTCTGCTATGTGACGACTGCTGTTGGTTTATTCACGTCTACGTAACTTATCGTGGAGGCGCAATGGCCCAGTGGTTAGGGCAGCGGAATCGCGATCATAGGATCGCAGTTTCGATTCCCAGACCGGGCGTTGTGAGTGTTTATTGAGCGAAAACACCTAATGCTCCACGAGGCTCCGGCAGGGGATGGTGGCGAACCCTGCTGTACTCTTTCACCACAACTTTCTCTCACTCATACTTCCTGTTTCTGTTGTGCCTGTAATTCAAAGGGTCAACCTTGCCACACTGTGTCACGCTGAATATCCCCGAGAAGTACATTAAGGGTACACGTGTCTGTGGAGTGCTCAGCCACTCGTACGTTAATTTCACGAGCAGGCTGTTCCGTTGATCGAATCA
>NC_069001.1:9241483-9243887 GCF_001194135.2 Octopus bimaculoides | reverse complement strand
ATATATATATATATATATATATATATATATATATATATATATAACTTCTAAATGCGGGATAACGACAAAGTGTCTACCCTGTCACTAAATTTGCTAGAAATAATTACAAAATAAGGTTTTGATATAGATTAGCTTTGAAAACCTCAAAGTAGTTTCCAAACATACAGGAAAAAACTAATTTTCTTTTAGATTTTTAAGAAGACAAAAGAAAAAAAACCTTACCCCACCCCCCAAGCCTAAAATTCAGAACAAAATATCAACAAAGCAGCAACGACTATCTCATTAAACGAGTGTTTTTGGTTAATACTACTACTTGTTTAGTTGTATATTGTGTATTGGATTACGTATTCAGTTCTACCAAGGCATAAAATTAACAGAAAAGAGTTTGTTGTTTGTTACGAAAATTGAGTTTCTTTGTTCGGTGGGGAAGTTTCTTTAAATAAAAGGTGTCCTTGGCAGCGAAGAGGTAAGGGATCATTATTCTATGTGATCACTAGAAATAACAGCCGTATCTTCCTCAACTTTCATCCTAACGTCTTAAAAATGGTGAGCGTGCATTAGATAATGCAGTTCAAAATACACGTAAACATCGCTGGATGTTCGTCGCTGGAATGCCTTTGACCTGTTCGATCTGGGTTGAAAATAAAAAGGAAGGTTACATTGGCGAATGTAGCCTGGAATAGACAATGATTGAAAAAAAAATGCCGGATGGTCGTTACTGGAACGCCTGTGATAATTGAATAGTTCGGGCAAGATAGACTTGAAGATAGGTAATAACAACAGAATGGAATTGTATTGACTACATGACTCCATTGTAACAATGGTTCTTGCATGCATATTTAAAAAGTCAAAAGAATTATTACATTATAATTTATTGAGCTAATTTATTTTCTCTTTGTCTTTTTTATCATTATTTTATTCATCTCGGGTGACCACAACAGCCAACAAACCTAAAAGGCTGGACTCTTGAGCGCAAACTGGATCAAAGCGGCAAAATATACAGCCATAAATTTACGGACGACGTCCTTTTCACGGGCAAGATCCCAATTAGGGTAAGATATTTTTGCACAGATAAACCAAACATATCTTTATAATTAATACTTATTTATTTTGTGCAAGGATTGCCATGAAAGCTGAGGAAAAAACAAGTACAAACACAAGAAGCTTTACCTTTTTAGGATTATATTTCCCATGAAATATACTGGCAATGTGTTTTAATTAGTTTTGAAAATAGCCATGAATTTGGGTGATTTAGTAAAATAATTGCCATTTCATTATTAAGCAAGTGTTTCTAAAAAATATTCTTAACTAAGATTATCGAAATGTTTTAATTTAAAAGCAAATGTAACTTAATTCATCTCGAAATTAATCAAGAACTTTTCCATTATTATAATGGTGTTTGGAACATAACAGATTAAAATACATATATAAATAGATACACAAATACGTATATGTGCGTGTGTGTATGTATGCGTGTGTGCGCATATATATATACATATATATATATCATGGCCATATGACTTAATCTATGACGTTTCATATTTCTCCCTTCCTTGGAATACAGAAGTATTCTTGCTAAGTAGAAAGAAGAAAAATGAAATGAAGCAAAACAAAACTAAATATAAAGAATATATACCCCATACATATCATATTTTCAGGTATGGGGCTCGAATTACGGCTCAAGTGCTTCCAAGAACGACATTGTTAGCCACGTTAACGACTGGGGAAGTGCTACCGCTGTTTCCAAGACTGTTCTCAGAGACGAAAACAATGTGGTAAGGTCATCAAATCATTTTTTAAAACCTTTAATCAATTTGCTATGGATCTTCGTCGGTTTCGACTTTGTGTATTGCACTGTGCAATGAACTACACTACCAATGCTAAAATGATACTTATTTTATCGACCCCGAGAGGATGAAAACCAAAGCTATCCTCGGCGGAATTTGAACTCAGAGATGGACGAAGTGCCGCTAAATGTTTTACCCGGCGTGCTAACGATTCTGCCAGCTCGCCACCATTTAACACTATATATATTGGATATAATTCCTTGCGGTATTAGTTCTGTCTGTCTGAGCTCTGAGATCGAATCCTGTGCGAGTCAACTTCGTCTTCTACCATTTCAGGGCCAACAAATAAATTAGTTGATCAGTACCGAGATCGATTGGTTCCCTCTCACTCTGTGTGTCTGTCTGACAGTCTGTCTGTCTGACAGTCTGTCTGTCTGACAGTCTGTCTGTCTGACAGTCTGTCTGTCTGACAGTCTGTCTGTCTGTCAGCTTCTATCTCCGTGCCTCTGTCTTTTTTCTCTCTCTCGCTCTTGATTATAATCGAATTCCTAAAACTCAGCCTTGTCGCTTTGTGCGAAGCTGATTCGACATTGAAGCTCAGTTAAGGTAAACGTGTT
>NC_069001.1:9237050-9240750 GCF_001194135.2 Octopus bimaculoides | reverse complement strand
ATATATATATATATATATATATATACACACATATATATATATGCATTCATACATACTCCACATCTTATTGTCATATAACTATAGAGTATCGGTAATCAATGCCAGGGTTCAAACTAATTTCGTAGTTATACATTTTCGGTCTGTATAGGTAGAAACCTAATTGCCTGTACTTTACGACTGAGGATGGCGTGTCAACAAACAAACCACACTACTTAATTTCAAAGTAGATTATAATATTTTCTTAAACTGCTATTCGATAATTAACTGTTATGTTTTTAGGTTTTAAGTACGGAAGCACTATTTAAGATGCTGTCTAACAGCATAGTTGTTACATTGCTCCAAATTATGTTCTCTTCATCGTTTTCTATCAGCCAATACACACTTGTTCTTTTCGTAAGTGTTTCTTGATATGCTCTATGACAACAAAAAGGCAATAAAATTTTTTTAAATTTTATTTTCGTGTCTTTATTTCTATGTAATTATTTTGTTTTTACTTCGTATTTGGATTTTCCTTCACGAATTTCCACGTTATTTCCGGTATATTACAGCAGAAACTGCTGCAGAAGAAATCAAAATAGAAGAATCATTTAGATGCAAAAATTCTTTTGTTGATATCACAAATTATTCACTTCTACCAACAAATTTACTTTTGTGAGCTGTGCTTGTTTGCAATATACAACAGATACATGTCCTTAAAATTGGACTTTACTGTCTTGAGAAGGATATATTGGACAATGAAGCCTCTGGTATACAAAAGTATTGGACGGACATGGCTAGAAATCTTATCATCATAGGCCTGCTCGATGTAGACTGACCCCTTGCAAGACAACAACAAGAACAACAACAACAACGTTTACACTAAAGTTTTGATCGAGCGTCTTCTGAAAAATCAAAAGGAAATTTTGATGACTATCATGTATGGGTAAGGATTTGATTGTGTTGTTAAGATGTTTGCTTTGCAACCATCTGGATTTAAGCTTGATACCACTGAGTGTGGTAATAACTTCGAGCTGACCAAATACGTCTTAGTGAAATTTTCTTGACGGAATCTCCTTCAGTTTTTACTCAAAGTCAAAAAGAAAGGAAGGACAGAATTATAATGTGATCTTAAGTACAGTGTGTTTGCAAGAGAAAAAAAAAAAAGAAACAAGAAGAATCATGAAGAAGAATGCTTTTTGATACTGATCACAGATCTGATTGCTTAGAGATGAACTGGGGTGTAAAGATAAAGGAGAAGAACAGTAACAGCAAAAATAAAAGGTACTTATCGAAATATCTCTTGGCGGAAGTACGTAGAACTAAAACAGCTTAAATCATTGTTTCCCAGATTTTACGCTTCATATCTTTGTATCCTCTAATCTACGCAAAATGTATTAAGATTATCTAATGCAAGCCATCGAAGGACCTCTACACGGTGAGCAAAGCTGTTGAAAATAGCAACCAAATCTCTCTCAAATCACACATGACTTACCATCGTAAAAGAAGGTAAGGTAATGTTGGGAAATGAAGACAATAGGGGTGATTTGAGTGAAATTTTGCCATATTTTCCATCAGGTTTAAAGGATCCAATAAAGGGTCTCTCGATATGTAATACAGTAGGAAATTTAAAATCTGTTAATCTTCGAAGTCTCAGGTCCCTAGTTTATTTGGAAGATATAACAAAAGAATCTTAGAATAGCTAGTCCCAGGATAGTGTTCGCCAATACAGTTCTGAGATAAAGTGTGTAGATTATCCAGTTTAACCCCATCATCTCTCCCTTAGATACCTTTAGCTGAGTACACTCTACTGCAAAGATTTAGATTTTCAGTGTGAGCATAACTTTTTCCTTCTCACCAGTCTCGGAAGCCCTTAGAAGGGACAAAAGTAGTACCTTGTCTCTGCTGATTGGGATATTTAAAACAAAATGGAGTGAGTAATGTTATCTGCATAGTAGTATATGTAGTTTTGGTAACATCGAGATGGTGCCTATTGTAAAGAAATGCCAAATAATTATTAAAGCCTAAAGTAAACAAGACTGGATGGATAGAGATCGGGAAAAGACTCCTCTTAAAACCGCAGGTAACAGAGCAATTTGACAAGATTTGTTCGATCTAATAATAAAAAAAAAAGGTGGAGCTTATTTACTATAATAGTTACTTCTACATTCCATATGAAGCGAAATGAAAAACACGCATGGGATCCGTGAATAAGAAGATTTACTAGAAGGCTCTCTTGTATCGAACTAATCCAAGGTAAAAACAAGAAGATTCGCTTGGGGTTTCTCGCATCAGACGAAAAGAATGGGAACTCCAAAGAAATGGAAAAAGAACTTTATTATTTCTTTATCTGCTCAGAAGTCGAGAATTCAAATCTGTTTTCAAAATTACGGTTTGTTTCAGAGCTGTATGTTATCCATTATATTAGTTATGTTCATCAAGTTGTCAGAGACTAATATTAGAATTTCTGAGGAAATATACAACAGTGCCTCGAAAGAAGGGACCGAAACCAGTATAGCTAATAGTTAGTGATTATTTGACATTATCGATCGATTTAGTGTGATTTAAATCGATCAGAACGTCATTGAAGTATGGTCTATGTGTCGCATGAAATGGATGTGTCTGTCAGCATTCGATCAGTTCTATCCAGTACCGACAACTCAACCGACGACAAACGACAGTCTCCTTGTGAGCAGTTCCCACAAAATCTTTGACAAGGAATTTTGTAGGGGTTATGGGAATAAAATTATCAGTAGCATCCTTTCTGGCCCACTCTTGGTCTATTTGCCACATACGATAGAGGGTTTCCAATAACGTACAAGACTGACATACAAATAAAGCTTGTAGGATAGGCAATCAAAACTCGGTGATTTAACTCTCGAAAAGAAAACAGCTATTGTACTTCAATTGATATTATCTGTTTTCGCAGCCCATTACCTTTTCCCATGAGAGTCGTGACAAGCATTCGATGCAAGCATTGAAGCCCAACATCTCCAAGATATCGATTCATCCGAACTATTGAATAAACGGAATGGAAAGACTGCACACATTTGTCTGGAGTCAGTTAGCATAAACAATTCGGGACCCGCCAAGGAAGGCAATGTGGATCTTTTATACTACACATCCCGAAAAAGAATAGGAAAAAGAAGAGTACTTTGAGGACAAAATAACCCAGGCAAGGTAAGCAGCTCCTCCCATTTTGTTTATCTGTCTATTTATTCAGTTTTTGTTATTGTTTGTCCAAGTCAGTCGTGATTGTATGGACCAAAGCTCAAAGATATGTCAGCCATAACAATTTTTTTTCCAGATATTGCGTATCCTGCATTACATGGAGTGGATTTTACATTCTAGTGTTTAAACAGGGCCTCAGTAATACATATTCGTACTAGCAGGGAAAAATCTGGACGGAGAAACTCTTAAGTTATCAAATTTCATTTTATTAAAGCTCGGCTGCACGGCATATCGTAGTTTACCGTAATCATGGCACGCATTACAATTTACTACACGTATGTTTTCGACTGGGAAGTTTGCTTTTATACAACGAAAGAAATCCAACACATGTACACACACACACACACACACACACACACACACACACACACACACACACACGCAAACACCCGCACATTGACACATACAGAAACACGCACATACATATACACATACCTAGACTGAACGAACCTAAATATATATTATATTCTTACAATTTTTTGTTACTTGTTTA
>NC_069001.1:9223392-9236307 GCF_001194135.2 Octopus bimaculoides | reverse complement strand
TGATTGCGAGCCAGACGCTTTAGCCACTAAGCCATGCGCCTTCACATGAATAAAAGTTGACCTCCAAAGAATTTAAACTTAGACCGTAATGACGGATGAAATGCCGTGCTGAGGATTCTTTTCTACACTAGACACAAGGCCCTAAATTTTTGAGGAGGCGGCCAGTCGATTAGAACGACTCCAGTACACAACTGGTACTTAAGTTATTGACCCCGAAAGGATGAAAGGTAAAGTCGACCTCGGCGGAATTTGAACTCAGAACGTAAAGACAAACGAAATACCGCTAAGCATTTCGCCCGGCGTGCTGACGTTTCTGCCAGCTCGCCATCGCCTAATAGTGATACATAGGTAAATAGATACACACATATACATGCTAATACACACAAGCATATATAGAAATGAGATACTTGAAATATGAGACATGAAATATGATATCCCTGAAAATCAATACGTACATACATACATGCATCTCACTCTCTTACTCTACTTTCATTTCCCCCATCCTTCCGCTCCCTCATTATTTGCTCCTTCTCTCTTTCTCAGTCAATCATTCCCTCTAACATTCACGTACTCTCATTACTAAACTTCCGGACTTGATCATTTAGCAGTATAAGAAAACCTCAGTAGGTCGTAAATCATTCTGCAGAAAGTTTTTCTTTGCGCAGTTCGTACTCCAAGCAGTGAATTGTTTCTTATTTCATTCCCACATTTTTTTCTTTAACACAAAATCTTTGAATAACAACAAAAATGAATCAAGAAAGAATAAAAGCTGGTAAAGCAGCGGCACAAGTGAGACGAAGGAGAAGACCTGGCAGGGAA
Source organism: Octopus bimaculoides (assembly GCF_001194135.2). Taxonomy (NCBI): domain Eukaryota; kingdom Metazoa; phylum Mollusca; class Cephalopoda; order Octopoda; family Octopodidae; genus Octopus; species Octopus bimaculoides. Next base: position 9,235,488 of record NC_069001.1, on the reverse strand, counting down.
GGCATTCGTATACCGGCTCCTTTCTATTCAGCTCCAGCGGTCTTTCCCACTGGAGCGGTAGCAGAGCATGGTCAAAAACAGGTTGCTGACATGAAAAATAAGGGCGAAAAAGAAAAGAAAGAGATGCAATCTTTGAATTCAAAACTTGCCGACCTCATTGAAAAAATACGTGTCGTAGATGCTGAGAACAAACATCTGAAAAGTCAATTGGAAGTTAAGATTGATTTTAATTGTGATGAAATGAAGAAATTATACGAAGATCAACTGGATGACTTGAAAGCGCGCCAGGTAGAAAGTGATAAGAAACTTTCAGAAATACAATCCAAAAATGAATCGCTTGAAGAATTAGTTGAAGATTTGAGTGAACAGTGAGTGAAATTTGCTTTTAATGTTTAATTTCTGTGCTTCTTTATTGTAGTTATTAAACTTCTACTCATCATAAACATTCATCTTAAAGGTTCGGTCAATTTCGCTTTATTACGCTACTCTAATCTACTTTTAATTCTCTTTCTCCACATTGTCCCTTAACCTATATTCTCCTGAATTTTTAATTTTTTTAATTCAATTTGAACGAAACTTAATAGTTATATTTTATATGTCGCACAGACACCTTACAGAAAACATGACCGATAAAAGATGTTTCGTTTTTGAAATAATGTGTGTGCCATATATGGAACGCTAGTATAATACAGTTTAAGTAATTTGTATTGAATACACGAATGAAAGGAAATGTTCACAATACAATCACAGACCAATATCTTTGCACAAATGATTGTTTTATCACTCTGTCACACAGGGTGACAGGTATATACAGCATAGAGTTACAAGCTACTGTCTAATTGAAAACATATAGATCATTGTTTTTATACCAACATTAGCTTATTTCGTGTGCTGTGATGCATGCCAAGCGTAGTCCTACATTGTACTTTCAGTATTGCATTAAAGGTCTAGCAACACAGTTATCTTCCATACGTCTTCGTCTTTTACCATTAGTTTTTCTTTGTTTTTCAACCAAATGATCTTGACCATCGAAACGCATATCGATTCCTCCAGGCATTCTGCTTGGTTTTCTTCCACGTCCTTTGGGCTTATATTGAAATCTTTTCAAATAGGACATAACTATCTCCTTTTTAAACGCAAGCTGTCTTATACTTGATCCACATGTTTTATGAATGTGCTAAGCATTTTGAATAGCGGCATCCAGCAATCAAGTAAAAATGCTAAATCACCACTTTTTGCCACGTATACTCACACGATACGCGTTTATGTTCTGATGCATAGGATCAGTGCACCCCCTTGGAAATATCGTCGCGTTAATTGCGTTAAGAATACGCTTACTCTCTTTTTTTGACATGTGCTCCAACTGTTAACAAATTCTCTTGGCTGATCACTATAGTGGGTTGACACCAGTATTACAGCAGCATTATCTAGCTATTGAATAATACTGAATGTTGTCTTTTCTTGTTTATTTTCAACTGAGTATGTCTCCAACGGAGATGCAGTGTTTTACTTTCTAATAATGCCTTCAACACATTGTTATTGGACTCAGCGTTGTTGCAAAATGCATCTGTGAAAATCATTGAAAATGGATTTCGTAAAGAAATAAAAAGTTTGAAAGTTGTTCAAGCGAGCATTTTAAATTTAAAGTTACTAGTTTCTGAATTAGTGACATCTCTAGCACTTGTGATAAGTTCCAATCACATAGGAATTAAGCAAATGCGACATTAATATAATCCGCGTAAACGCAGATCACTCTCGTCCCCAGATAGAAATTTCGATTTCTATTTATAACACAGTAGATAGTTCTTATAGATGTTCTTTGCCACTATTTCTAGAAGCACATACGACCACGAAGAGGCTCATCTTTGTCTCTCCTCTACTGGTCCCGTCACCGATATATATAGTTTTGCTTCTATACATTAAGTCCCGATGAAGGCTGCAGTATATCGGAGAGGTCAGATAACATCTGATCCTCTTTCTATCCTGTCAAAACTATCTAAAGTTAAGTTTCTCATGTTCAGAATAAACAAAGAAACAAATAAATTGAATAAGAAACGCTGGTGTTTGTGTTGATCGTTTGGTATTTTGGTATTTTTCTGTATAATTCTATGATAATGCTGGTACTATTTTATTAAAACATAAAATAATGTTTCATCATTAGAATGTTTGCCAATCCTTCCAGCCTGTACCTAGGATAAATAAATATTCCTCAGCAAAACCATTTCACAATTTTTCTGTCAGATTGTCCCAAGTGCAGAACGAGAGAGACAAACTACAAGTCGATGTTGATGGATTACACGATGAAGCTGCCAGCCTCATTGCAGACACCGAAACATGCAGAAGGAGAGCAGGTGAACTGGAGAAACAACTTGGTAACTGCAAGGATAGAAGTGGCATTCTTAACGACCAAATGACTGAACTTAGAGCAGTATGTTATAATACTTTGAAATCGTAATTTCTCTCATTCTCACTTTCTCTCTCTATCTCTCTCTCTCTCTCACTCTCTCTCTCTTTTTCTTTCTCTCTCTCTCTTTCTCTCTCTCTCTCTCTCAAAATAAAAGTGCATTGTGTTACGTGAATAATATACATATATATATATAAATATACACACACATACATATATGTACATATATATATATATGTACATATATACATATATATATTATATATATATATATATATGTATGTGTGTGTGTGTGTGTGTGTGTGTATATAAACAAACACACATATACACATACATAGGCACACACACATATTATATATTGTATATTCCCGGTCTACAATGCTAACAAGTAATTTACTGCTATTAGATTACAGCAGCGAACAAGATTTTAAAAGTAATTTTGATAAATCCTATTTAATAATAATGATAGAAAATAATATCTAAGATGAAGGCAATCAGAAGTGAAAGTAAGTTAGTTTTGAGATGTAGAAATATAGAGCCAAGTCAGTCATTAGAGAGTAGCAACATCAATAATATGTAAAGAATAGATAGGACATAAGATATAAATATAATAAACTGGAATGCAAAATATCAATGAGAAATTAAATATTTTTACAAACAGCAGAATAAAATCTCATACATTATCAACTTCAAATGTGGGATCAAATTGTTACACTGTTTGAATACAAAACATGACGATCACGTTGAAAGTGCTTTTTATTCTGTTAGCTCCATGAGGGCTGAAATGAGACAACCAACAATCATATAAATTGATCGTCTTCTGTTCAAACATAAACGTTGTGAATTATATAACGAATATGTTTATACGTCACACAAGCATCCCATTTTAAATTCCGTTTTTCTGAGATGGTTCTTTCAATCTGTAAAAAACATCTCTGACAGAATTTGTAAAAATCACTTTTAATAGGAAAATAAATATTGTGCCCATAGCAGAAACTGACAAAGTAAACTCGACAAAGTTAATACAACTGTAATGAATAAGACATTGCTATCTATCATATTAAGGATAATCATCCTGAATATATCCCGCAATTTTGTTTATGATTCCAACTTCAATTCTCTTATTTTTGTACCTTATCTGAGACGAATTATTGATGCTTATGCAAAAAAAAAAAAATAATGACGAAAATATTTGTATTGTTTGTCTTTTCAGAAATTAGAAAACGAAACTATTCAAAGATTGGAGTCCGATAAGCGTAACGAGGCACTGGAAGACGAACTTGATTTCAATATCGATCTCCATAAAGCTGTAATGTTGCTTTTATTTGTTACCCTTTCTTGTTATTCCCTTGCAGGATAATTGCCATGAAGTTTTTAATTATTTCCTAATTATAAATCCTACACTGCGATTTTAGGCTTTCTTGAATCAGATTCCTTCACTTTCGCCATCATAATTAAAGAATCACTACTTCTCAAGTGATCAGTTAAATTTATCTATCAACTACAGTGTCAGTGGATCGAACCGTGATACAGAATCTTCAGTTACTTATGGATTGATCACTTATCTGTTACTAGGATACTTATTTCTCAATTAAACCATTACTCATATCTGAATAGCAGAAAATTCTCAGAAAAAACTCTCCTGAGGTAAGTGTTTCGGCCACTAACATCTTATACATCAAGCTGGATAGACCACAGCCAGGTCATGGGTGCTATTCAGCAGACACTTTTTTGCCACTTGGCTATCGGAGAGAGACTTTTGCAGCTAAACCTTTTGAAGAATTTATCTAGTTGTAACGCTTCCCCGTTGGTTCAGCTTCCAAACTTATACTTAAATAAGAAATAATGTTGGTTATCATTGCAGTGGTGAAACGTCAACGCTATGACAATCACTCCCTTAGATTTATTTCTCTTAGCGTAAAATGCAAAAATATCACCTTCGAACGGCATGAATGCTGCTTTTGTTCCTTCTCGACCAGATTCAGCCGGGACACGTCTCCGTTGATACAGATATTGTCTTTAGGGCTTTGATCTTGTTCTTTTCAGGGAACATGATATATAACAATATGTAGACACCATTAACTGCTCTAAGAAGCAGTAATATTCATTTCATTGAATTACTGTGCTGATTTTAATTTCCTTGCAACAATGTTCGGAATTTAGTAGGAGAATGTACTTTGACACGACGATGAAAGTGTTTAATGTTAACAGCATTCTAAATATATACCAGTATGTTGTGGAAGGAATCCGACTGCCCCTCAAGTAACTAATAATTGGACTGACTCATTGCCATAAAACAAAGAACTGTGAACGATTGACTGTTCAGGTTGGTAAGTAGTTTACTGTGAGCCGTTGATATAGACCACTGAATCTCGTGTAATATTAATAGTAGTGTATCGTCCCTTGCCAGGTGATATTTGTTTCGATAAAACAATATTTTATCGAAAATTTTCAGTGAAAGGAGTTCTATGTTCAATACCCGCTGGCAATGTTTAAATTGAGTCACTGTGTTGTTTTAATTACTATTTGTAGGAGATCAAAGAATATGAGGCACTGATAGCAAAACTAAAGAAGCAGTGCAATCTTCAACAAGTAAAGGAATCCGACGTTGGAAATACAGTTGCTGCTTTAGGTGTCGAATACGAAAACAAGTTGCAAACAGCTATTGCTGATTTGCAACGTCGACATGCAGATGAGGTAAAGATATTTTTGAAAGCTAAAAGATAAATATATTTATATGATTTAAAAGTGTTGGAAATTTAACCTTATTAATTGTGTTTGTTCAACTGCTATGTTATTTGGAAATACATTCATCTTATATAAATCCATAGAAAAATTGTTTCGATCAAAATATTTTAAGAATTTTAGCTACTATTCTATAGTCGCGTAGAAGAGTCACGGGCAGAATGTAGACATATTTCTTCTTCTTCTTCTTCTTCTTCTTCTTCTTCTTCTTCTTCTTCTTCTTCTTCTTCTTCTTCTTCTTCTTCTTCTTCTTCTTCTTCTTCTTCTTCTTCTTCTTCTTCTTCTTCTTCTTCTTCTTCTTCTTCTTCTTCTTCTATTATTATTATTATTATTAGGATTACTGCAAAAATCAGCTGGATAGGTTACTCTTAAAGAATTTTCATCTCTTTTATTACAAAAAAATTCCAAAATTTCCCAGTCTCTGAAGGCAGCCTCTGGAGAAACTTTACAGGGCACATCCAACCCGCTTGCAGAACGATGAAAGTGTCCTGCACAACACATATTCAGTCTCCAGAATTGCACAGTTGCAGAAAGAATTATGTTGTGTAACTGCGATGGACAAGCAGTTTTATTATGGTGGCTATGGGGAAAGAGGTTGCATATACAACGGACAAATTTGAATGGACTAAGGACAGATATTATTGTTTTCAGGCAAGCCGTCATCTTCTTTCAGATCATTTGGAGAGGGAAATGGTAGCGAGTAGAAAAACAGTTCCTGTAATTCTTACTCGTCATGCTTATTTTTTCATTATCTACTTACTTTTTCACAATCCAAGTATTTGTAACTTATCCCCGTAATGCTATTTCAGCTACAGCAATGTGAAAAATAAATAAAATATAATACTTATTATTTTATTATCTCCACAGATAAAGATGATGAAGGCAGGTATGAAGTCAATAGATGTTATAGACGGGGGTAAGAAAAAAGATTTGCGTGCGGAACAGAGCGGTATGGCGGCTAAAATGAGCGAATATGAAACTGAGGTAAGGAAAATTACATAAATCAATCAATCAAACCATCACTCAATATATTTATATATTCACATATATATACATGCATGTTATATATATATATGTGTGTGTGTGTGTGTGTGTGTGTGTGTGTGTGTGTGTACGTGCGTGTGCGTGTGCGTGTGTGAGCATGCGTGAGTGTGTGTATGTATGCGTGTATTATTAAAAGGAGGTGTGAGCAGTGGATATATTTATATAAGCACTTGATATCCATAGGATTTTGAAGCGTACCATCGAAAGCCTGATTATTGCTGCACAAAACCAGGCTCTCGCTACCAGTTCAGTGAAGCATAACATCTATAAAACTTCTGACACCCAGAAATGCAGACTCTGTGGAAAGAGTGTGGAAAATGTGACCCACTTGGTAAGTGGATGTGAGAGCCTTGCACTAAAAGAATACAAGCGTCGTCACGATAAAACGTGTGTGTATCTTCATTGGCTCTTATGCCGTAAACACCAATATGAAGTAACAGAGAACTGGTACGAGCATGTACCAAGTAAAGTTTTACAGGAGGATGGAAAAGTAACGATACTCTGGGACTATGATTTTCAGACGGATCGTGTAATCGAACACCGTCGGCGGGATATTGTCATATTGAGTAAGAGAGACAAATATTGTCAGATCATTGATGTAACCATAGCAAATGATATGAATGTTGTGAGTAAAGAAGTTGAAAAAATCACCAAGTACTCCGAATTGAAAGTGGAAATGGCAAGACTGTATGGGATGCGAGAGGGTAATGTAAAAGTGATACAAGTGGTGATCGGAGCGTTTGGTTCAATCCCATTGAAACTTCAAGACTTCTTAAGGCAACTGGAAAGCCCATGCATGATTGATGTCTTACAAAAAGCAGCCTTATTGGACACAGCGCACATCTTAAGGAAAGTATTTTCTGTCTGAGGTCCTTGTTGTGGCTTGACAGATGACTAAAGACTCCGGTGCATGTTTATCTACAATGTGTTACGAAGGAATAATAATGAAAATAAGGATAAAAACATTCCACGAATAAATGGCAGACTGTGCTACAGCTCCAAACAAAAGAGGGACTCATAAAAACCAAATCCATCCCCATTAGAACAGGAATATTCCAGGGAGACACTTTTCTGCTTGGCACTGACACCTTTATCTGACATGCTAAACAGAACTGGATCTGGATACAGCTGTTACGGCAAAACAATCGGCCATCTCTTATATACGGATGATATAAAACTGTACGCTACAAATGATAAGCAGTTGGAAACATTACTACAGACAGTACATGGATTTACCAAAGAAATAAACTTGAAATTTGGCTTAGAAAAACGTGCCAAAGCAACCTTGAAAAGAGGAAAACTCGGTAAGTGTAGCAATATCACACTAGATAAAGCAAATAAAATAAGAGAATTAGACGAAAGCCAGACGTACAAATACTTAGGAATCAATGAACTATATACGATACAACACACACACACATGAGAGAGAAGACAAGAAAAGAATACTATAGACGAGCTAGATTAATACTGAAAACAGAGGTCAATGCAAACAACAAGATAATAGGTGTCAACACTAGCTGTCCCAGTTATAAGTTACTGTTACAATATTTTTAAATGAACTAATCAAAATAAACAGGAAAGCAAGAAAAATGATGACGGGATTTAGACCCGAAATCTGACATAGAAAGGTTATATATACAACGTATCGAAGGTGATAGAGTCCTTATACAACTAGAAAATTATTACAAAATAAGCGCCATAGGACTACAGAAATATCTACTTCAGAAGCAAGGAAAACTAATCAAAATAACTACAAAACACGAAGAAAAAAAAAAAAACTATTTCCAGTCTTTAAGGAAGCTGACAAATACAAAGAAGTCATAACAACTATGAAGAAAAAGAAGAAACAACAAAAGCTGTAAAACAACTGAAATCCAAACAAAAACTGGAACAGCAACAGATCATGATAAAACGATGGCAAGAAAAGCCTGAGATCATGTTGAAAGGGTGTTCGACCGTACAGTGTTACCCTTATTGGGGACACAACCAAAGACCATCAGTTTGGGAAAATTGATTTTCATGATACTTGAGACGTTACATGGATTGTAGGTAAACCACCTCGTCCTGACATAAGTGTTTTTCATCTGAGAACTAGATTCTCCTCGGCTCATTCAGGTCCTGCTTCATGGTGGTGGCTTCAAAACCGATCTCCATCGAGAGCCCGAATTTCCTTACTTTGGTCTTCCGTCAACTTTTACTGCAGTTGTTGGATAAGTTCTGGCGTGCAGACGCAGTTAGAACGCTTACTGTGTCACTTGTTGCTAGCCACGGCTTAGTAGTCTCTGTTGCAGCAGTCCATGTCACATCTTACAACCTTAACAGTGTTCACATAACATTGAGCAGCAATCTTAATGTCGGTATTTTGACATCTGGTGCGTAGCATCATGATACTGATAAGTGTTTTCCAATATTCAGATGGTGTCCAGTCTTCTATGTCAGCTAACATTTTCTCAACTACAATTTTCATCTTTATGCTCTCTAACACCGTGGACATTTCACCAATACATCAAGCATTTCCTGAAGTCATAAAATATTGTGAAATTTATACCGAACATCCTGTAAATATACGTTTAAGAATTATGTTTTGATAGTTTTTTCGTAGATGTTGATTGTACTCTTTGACTTGTCTTTATAGGTAGCAAATTTGAAAAGAAAAATTAAGCTTCTAGAATCCGAGTTGGAGGATAGTGAAAACAAACGTGCAACTGAAGGTGATAATTACCGGACCGAAATTATTAATTTGCGTATGGAGTTGGAAGCAATGTTGAAGGAATTGCAAGACCTGATGGATGCTAAACTGTCTCTTGAACTGGAAATTTCAGCATATCGCGCACTTCTTGAAGGAGAAGAGAGCAGGTAAATGATAAATAGTTAACTTTAGATAATAACATTCTAAAAATCTTTCCATCCTTCTGTGGATTCTCACTGCTGATGGAGTTGCAGAGAGCACTTATGGGACAATAGGCACAACAAACGCGGCAGAAGTCATCCTTTAGATTTGAACACAGACGAGGGAAAGAATGAGAGAAAAGATGAGAGAGGGGGGGGAGAGACAGGGAAAGGAAGAGAGGGAGGAGGACGCAGAGAGGGAGAAAGCAGGACATGTAAAAGAAGACAGAAGAGTCGATAGTAGTAATGTGCTATTTTATTTGTCCCAAAACTTTAATTTGACATTGGCAAAATTTGAATTCAGACAGCAAAAAGGTGGAACAAATATTGCAACGTTGGTGTCTAGTTGACCATTAGTTGATTATATTTCGTTAGGTGCACGCAGAACGCTTAGATTCCGAAGGGAGGAAATATTCTCAGATGGCGAAAAGCAACAACGATAAGATAATTCATATTGAAGATTGAATTACCCTATTGCTTGGAATCTTGTTATTTTGCTTGCACCACACGAATGATGTCTGCTAGGCAGGCATCGTCACTCATCAGGAAATAATTTGTTTGCTGGTTTCTATAAGAAAAGGAGGAGATATTTTCTGATGACAAAATCTGTAGTGATCAGCTGTTCCCGTTCGATTCTGCTAGAATATATGAAAAATAAATGCATACGATATGGTTTGGATTCTCGCCATCCTGTGTACACCTCACGAAGCAATAGATTGTGTATTCCTAAATGCAAAACTGGATGGTGGAAATACATTTGTATGGGATTGGTGTGGGGGCAAAGAATATAAAACAAAGCAAAATCTACAAACATTATTTTCTCCTCCACACACTAGTTGTTATAACTGCATAGCAAACAACACCCACACTTTCCCCGCCCATCTCTCCATTACCATCACAAAAGATTTACACATTCTGAACAAATCGAAATCACACTCATACACTTCAAAAGATCCTAGAGGTACAACTTTAAAAATCATCAACAAAGGGCGCAGTATATTATTCAACAACACTACCGATCATACTACAATGCCACTAACAACTACTCTAGACACAGGAAATATGTACATTAATACGTAATTATACACACACACAACAACAACAACAATAACACGCATCGCATAACCCCCCCCCCCAAAAAAAAAGAATTTGACTGAATTTGTTTACACTTATTAAACACTGATATTTTGAATTTCGCATACCACAAGCGACCGGTGAGTGGGGAGTGAAAACATCGTCTGCTATGTTTGTTAGTAAAATAGCAAAACTTAAATCCTTTCACCTGCTACACTACCATGCAACAAACGCATATTCAACGATGTAAACCGACCCACAAAATGCCGAGATCAGCCTCGTCACCGCAGACTTTTGCTGTTTAGGCTAAACTGAGGTTGAACACCATTTCCAACAGTAACGAATATTAAACAATCTTTCTTTTGGAGAACATTTTTCATTATATTTACATATTAACCTGCAATATTTATTGTAATTACATGAAGCATATTTTAATTTTACAGGAAGGATATGAAATCAGTTGTAACTGCTGCTGGTGGATTTCAAACTGAGGCTGAGTCGGCACTCGCGAACGCTCTAGCAGGATCAAGTGAGTTGTATTTGTTTTTTTCCATCACTTGTGCGTATGTGTGTATGTACGTGAGTATATATTTGCATATATATTCATTTGTACATATATGCATATTTGTATACAGGGTGAGGACGGTATTTGAGGATACATACATTCTTAGTCATTATTTTATTTGACTATTTTTTTTTTATTGAACTTCTATTTCAGAAATCAGCAATGGCAGGCCCTATTCTTACTAATGAAATGAAAAGAGCATGCTGTGGTTGTGGCTTTGAAGGCTAAGCATGGTGATGAAAAAATTTCTCGTTCTCTGAAAGTTGCAAGATCTTTTGTCCGCAAGATTCGGTATGAATTAGAGAAAAATGATGGAAGCCTATTACCTGCATCAAAACGTAAAAACGTTCTAAACGATCTGATTCTATCACGACACTTGAATTTATTCAAGAAGTTAAGAAAAATATTGAAGACAATCCTGGAAAATAAATGAGGTCAATTGCAAAAAAATTTCGTGTGTGTCAGAAAAAAAAAAGACAATCGGAAATGTGCATGAAGACATCAGATACAAATCGTACATGATGAGGTGAAGTAAATTCATGCCAGAAAAGAAAAACAAAAAACAAAAAACAAAAAACAAAAACAAAAAAACAAAAGAAAACAAAAGAAAACCGTTTAATCAGATCCAACAGTCTTTTGAACAAACTTTCTGAGACGAGAAAAACTTTGGCCAGGACCAGAGAACTACCAGAAGAACTAACAGATGACTATGTGCAGGCTCTTCTGAGGCTGCAAGTGTAATGCACATAAAATTTCCTGCAAGTGTCATAGTTTAGGGTTTTGTGAGAAATGAAGGACATGTGACTCCTCCTCACTTTTTTCCACAAGGTCTTAGGGTGAATGTTGCTGCGTATACTGAGGTTCTGAATGAAGTGGTTAATCCTTGGATCAACAGTGTATGCACTGGAAGGCCATAGGTCTTCCAACAAGATTCTATACCATCATACAAGGCTCAGTTGACACTAGAATGGATGGCCGACAATTTGCATGATAACATCACCCCAACATTTGGCCTCCTAATTCTCCAGATGTCAATCCATTGCACTACTATATATAGAGGATCGTTGAGAAAAATGTCAATGGACACTCCCATAGTGCCAAAGATTCTTTGAAAGATGCCATAGTTCGACTCATGTCCGATATGAACAAGGACCACTTAACACGAGCTTGTAAACAATTTCGACCGCGCGTAGATGTAGTTATCGATGCTTATAGTGGTGTCATTGTGTCATATTCTTGAATTGATAATTTAGCTTTATCTTTATGTTATTTTTTAAAAATACCTTTTTATGTTATTATATAAGATTTTCTTTAAAGCCATAAATGTGTCCTCAAATACCGTCCGCACCCTGTATGTATATATATATATATATAT
>NC_069001.1:9218746-9222935 GCF_001194135.2 Octopus bimaculoides | reverse complement strand
ATATATATATATATATATACATACATACATACATGTATATATATATACGTATATATAATGCATATCTGTATGTATGCATACATGCATCAAATCATATAGAAGCATATACACATAAACTTATGTTTCTGTGCACACACATGCGCGCACACACACAGAGTCACACATATACATACATTAATAAATATTTTTATCTCTGAACATTTTTGCACCAGATAAAATTACCATGAGTCGCACGACGAGTGGGTTTGTGAGCATCGTTGAATTAGCAACTGATGGAACATACATTAAACTTGAAGACCTTGCTAAGTTTCCAAAGGTAAGTGTGTGCATGGGTTTCTGTTGGTTTATTAGTGCTCCTGATGGCCCTTTTATACCATTTTCTTATATATATATATATACACTTTGACAGCTAATAGTTTAACGACCACTAATATTTTTCTTTCCTCGCTTTGTACATAATTTTTGTAAGTTTCGTGTACGTAACAAGGTAGTTACTACTTAGCACCGCTGTTTGATAGAAACCGTAGCAAATCTTAATTCATCTCTACCTCTCTCTCTCTCTCTCTCTCTCTCTCTCTCTCTCTCTCTCTCTCTCTCTCTCTCTCTCTCTCTCTCTCTCTCTCTCTCTCTCTCTCTCTCTCTCTCTCTCTCTCTCTCTCTCCCGCTCACATGCATACAGACACATACGAACATACATATATACGTACGTAAACATTGAAATATATTTTACCTCTGTAATATCTAATGGTTCATTGACTATCCATATAATTCATTGTCATCAGCATTCCTTTTCTTTTGTTTAATGTATATACTCTTTCTAATCATAGGGCGCATCAAACATAAAGAACTGGACACTGACCCAAACCCTGGAAAATGGCACGAGCTACACCCATAAATTTACCGATGGTAACGTGTTTAGTTCTGGCAAAATTGTCAAGGTAAGTTTGTGTTATTTTTTTTAATGTTAATTATTCTTATAACATATATTAACTAAATATCAGATATTATAGGCACTAATTTAAATCTATAAAAGAAATGGCGACACTGTGGCGAGAATGGAATATCGATTGCTGGGAGTCAGCATTCCGCATGACAATGTTGAGTAATATCAGGTGTATTGTTACAGATATATTAACTGTAATATTTTCCTTCCATTATTTTCGTCCAGAATAAATGGGGGTGAGAGAAGGAGAAGGAAGAAGGGATTCATTTACTTACCAATTGTGTTAGTAAACATGTTTCCAATTTGTGCATATATTAATTACATTAAAATCATTAGTAGTTACTTCCAAATGATATTTTTGAAGTTAATTTGAAGTGGATGCCACCTCTCTGACCACTGCAGTATCCACGGACAAGAAAACAATTGCTAATCATTCTGTCTATAGTCAAACATTTTAGAGTGGTGAACACAATGCCTTATGTTATTCGTTCCACCTCTTCTCATTCTCAGTTCAAATCCCGTTAATATCTACTTTACCTTTCAGCCCTTTGAGGTCGACAAATTATATAAAGTACCAGTTACATACTGAGGATGATAGCATTCGTAAACCATCTACTCACTAATCTTTCAAACTTTTTGCCTTTGCAGAATCGTTACGGTATCCGGAAAATACGCTTTGATACTTGTTTCCGGCTCTTTACTTCGCATTTTCAAATCCTGCCGCAGTCAACACTTCCGTCTGCCACTTCGAGTTTATAAAATAAAGTACAAGTGAAGAGCTGGAGTCCATGTGATCGACTAAACCTCGTGATCACATTTCTGATTTTTCTTGATGATGTTATAATTAATCCTTTTATATCTATCTTTAGATTTGGGGATCAAAACACGGTGCTGGGCAAGACGGCATCACATCTTCCGCTGTCGCTCAATGGGGAACAATGGTCATCCCATCGACAGTTACTTTGACAGACGACAAAGGCAAGGTAAGATGTCCTAATTTATTGTTTAGCACACATTTTCTTTCACACTTTTCTCCACTATAGCCCTTGAGTATATTTTTCTTTCTAGTGTCATGCACTTTGAGAGTTGATCTATGTAGTCATTTGTCTCCCTGATATACCATATTATATAAAATGTACAAATTTTATTTCTAGAGAACAGGCCACAATCAAATCTGTATTTGAAAAGCATACCAGTTCGATATGCATTTGATCAACAATCTTAATAAGCTTAGCGGCAGTTGGTAGTATTTAGTAAGGCTGATTCAGTTCACTGCTTTAAGTAACGTTTGGAATGTGATTTTAATACTGACAATTAATAAAAATATTTCATGACCTTGCTGCGTCGGGTTCAATAAAACGCTTCCTGTCGGCATGGCTTTGAGACAGACGTTATATCTTCCAATAGCAATGTTTTTCATACATTTAAACATAGCGACATAATTTGCTTCAGTACACAATAAAAATACTAGTTATATATGAAACGTCGAGTAACCGATAAACAGAACGTATTCTGATTCTCATTTGAGAGCAATCACACGAAGTTAAAACAGCCTATGAAATATTTCATTTTTAACTTTACGAGCACAAAAAAGAGAATTAATATATTGTGACTTCTGACTCTTGTGTAAAGTTTTATGATACACAGGCCAGAACGACTATTGTCGTTACACTACATGAAGGTGTTTAATCTTGTGGTGCCTCAACTCCTTAATAGGTCACGAATCTCCCAGTTTATTTATTAATTTCTCATTATTTTTCACTTTTCAGCAATGCGCAACAGTTGTGATCAAAATAAACTCATGAAAAACGTAATGTTGCAGCAAAGAAAATCCATTTTTGTTCCTGTTAGCACCAAGTTTCAGAAAATCTCTTTTTTTTAAAATTAAAATTTTAGTTAAAACATTAATTCTAAAGTAAACTTCTAAAAATATCAATTTTTCTGTTTTAATAATTTTTAATGATTCTCAAACATTTAAGATAATTATAGAAAATAAGACTAAATTCATTTTTCAATACAATATATTTTGCAACATTGCTAAATAATTATTCAAATATTAACAAACTCTTCAGCTTGATAACCTTCTGCAATCGTAATTTCAATAAAGATTATTATTCTACAAGTTACCTAGATAATATGATATCGATGCCCGGTGTGTTTTGCTTTCAAATGTTTTGTACTTTATGGTATTTTACATTACAAAATTTATGCTAAATTTATGCTGTATAAACATCGAGGAAGATATTTAACGATATCTTTTGAAAATATGATTAAATTTGTTTCCAGATTAGAGAACATTATTTCTTATTCTATTAACAACCTTGTAATTCTTAATTCGAGTCCAAGGACCATTTGACTAAATTGTACGGAAAAAGGGCAATAAAATCATATTAATACATATATTTTCGGATTAGTTATGTTATTTTTAACATCATCTCTTTCTAAATAGTCACATTGCGCAGCAATACACCAGTCTCAGCGTTCCTGCCACATTTGGAGTCCAGCTCGGAAGTCACTTTCCGTGAGTCGAGTACCTTCTGCGATTCGCTCTGGATCTTGACAACGGTGTTAGAACAGTGACCTTCGAACTGCATTTTCCTCTTGGAGAAGGGATGGAAGTTCGCAGGCACTAAAGCTGACGAATACGATAGGTGCGGAAGCGATATCATGTTGTGGTTCGGTGAAGAATCCATTTGTTCGTGTTCCACAACATTGGTCGCATTCACCGAATGTCTTCCCTGAAACGCATCAAGACGTCGCAGTAGAACTCTCGATTGACGGTCTGGTCCCGAGGGAAAAATTCTCCATGAATGATATTACATTACCGGGATGATACTCGTCGCAAGTCTCACAGATCTCTCATCGTTTTCCAGGGAGGTTTTCCTGCTTTTAAAGCGTCCGTACCACTCGAAACATTGCGTACGAACCATTGCTTCGACGCTGTAAGCTTGCCAAAGCATGCAAAATTTCATGTTGACTCTTCGTTTCAGCTTCCTGTCCATGAAAGAATCGCAGACAGGATCATACACGCGCTTTCAAAAACACAAATTTCACAACTTGCGAAGTAAACACAGCAATCTCCCTCGGCACAGTGCTTCATGAAGGTCACTGCTAGCTCTCACTGCACATGCAACCGTGTGCTGCCGTCTTTTGGCGCGCAACTGCACTAATCCGTAGAACTTTTTCGTAGTCTCTCGTATATATGTATAGAGAGTATTATTTAATATTCTCTCTCACCATATATAT
>NC_069001.1:9217125-9217791 GCF_001194135.2 Octopus bimaculoides | reverse complement strand
CAATAGGTTATAGCAGTGCGTACGTTTCGTACAAACTTAATTTATTCATGTAGTGAGAACACTACATAAAATGTGCAATGAAAATGTACTCCTCAGCTGCATGATGGAATTACATTTTAGAAAGTCATTTTGTAGATGTGTGCAAAACACAAGAGTAAGAGAAGAAAAAATATCATCTTGACTGGGCTGCTATTCAACAGTCTAGTGAATCAAACAAGAATTTAATTTCTATATAATCTAATTGGAGGGGTAGTAGTAAATGTGGTTTTGGTCGTTTTGACGGCTTGTTCTAGCATGTAAAATTGCCTGTTTTATTCGTACTAGAATAGAAAAATCTGGACGGTGAAACCCTCAAGTTATGAAATCTAATTGTATTAAGTCTGAGGAGCACAGGCATGTCGTAGTTTACCTTTGCGTACCTTAATCATAGTGCACATTACAATTTACTACACGTACTTCTTCGACTAGAAAGTTTTATTTTTGTACAAAAACAAGTCCAACACATTTAAACACACACACACACACACACAGACACACAGACAGACAGACGCACACACACGCACACACACACACATACACACTCATACAAAGATAAACATATAGATGAACGTAAACACACCCGCATTGGGACACACACAGAAACACACACAAACATACACACACACG
>NC_069001.1:9207671-9215939 GCF_001194135.2 Octopus bimaculoides | reverse complement strand
ATATATATATATATATATATATATATATATATATATATATATGTAGTGATACATAGATAAATAGATACACACACATATACTTATATTTACTTATGCATGCTAATGCACATAAACATACCGTAATATGAAACTTAAAACATATCTTTGAAATCAGAAAAAAAGAAAAATTTTTTTTAGTTTCTACCCCAAACAATAGATCTCACACTATTACTCCATTTTCACTTTTACTTCTCTTTCATCTCCCTCTTTCTTTTCCCCACCCCTCTTTCTCAATCATTCATTCCATCAAACATTCCCGTACTCTCACTACTACACTTCCTTGATGTATATAAAAACGGACACCGCCTTAGACTTGATCATTTAGCTGCAGGTCGTAAATTGTTCTGCTGAAACTTTTTCTGTGCACAGTTCGTGCTCCAAGCAGTGGATTCTTCCTTATTACATTCCCACACCTTTTCTTCAACACAAAGTCTTTGAATAATAACAACAAAAATGAATCCAGAAAGAATAAAAGCTGGTAAAGCAGTGGTACAAGTGAGACGAAGGAGAAGACATGCCAGGGATGGCATTCGTATGCAAGCTCATCACCAAACACTTCCAGCGGTCTTTCCCACTGGAGTGGTAGCAGAACATGGCCAAAAACAGGTTGCTGACATGAAAGATAAGGGCGAAAGAGAAAAAAAAGAGATGCAAGTATTGAATATAAAGCTTGCCAACGTCCTTGAAAAAATACGTGTCGTAGATGCTGAAAACAAACATCTTAAAGGCCGCTTGGAAATTAAGGTTGATTTTAGATGTGATGAAATGAAGAAACTATACGAAGATCAACTGGATGACTTGAAAGCGCGCCAAGTAGAGAATGATAAGAAACTCTCAGAAATACAATCCAAAAATGAAACGCTTGAAGAATTAGTTGAAGATTTGAGTGAACAGTGAGTGAAATTTGCTTTTAATGTTTAATTTCTGTGCTTCTTTATTGTAGTTATTAAACTTCTCTACCTTCCCCCCATTGTGGAGGCGCAATGGCCCTGTGGTTAGGGCAGCGGACTCGTGGTTATAGGATCGTGGTTTCGATTCCCAAACCGGGCGTTGAGAGTGTTTATTAAGCGAAAACACCTAAAGCTCCACGAGGTCCGACAGGGGATGGTGGCGAACCCTGCTGTACTCTTCCAACACAATTTTCTCTCACTCTTACTTCCTGTTTCTGTTTTGCCTGTAATTCAAAGGGTCAGCCTTGTCACACTATGTCACGCTGAATATCTCCGAGAGCTACGTTAAAGGTACACGTGTCTGTGGAGTGCTCAGCCACTTGCACGTTAATTTCACGAGTAGGCTGTTCCGTTGATCAGATCAACTGGAACCCTCGTCGTCGTAAGCGACGGAGTGCCAACAACAACAACCTTCCCCCTTAAGTGAATTTGAACATTTTATTTAGACATTCAGGCCTTAAAATTTTAATGTTTGTAGCATGTATGATATCACTATTAAGCACATATGCTTTATTTGGTCTGCGATGCAGCACAAACCTTATTGGTCCTTTCACATATTATGTAAAAGAATTCGGTCTTGTAGAGTCTTTAATTTTTGAAGAGAATCTTGATATAGCTTGACATTTAGTGCAAATATCGAGAATGTACTTGACAAACATCTGGTGCTATCAAAAGTTGAACTAGATCTATAGTGCGCCAGATGATGGCAGCATACGGTTGCGTGCGCAGTGAGATCAGTGCCCTTCATGAAGCAGTGTGCCGAGTGAAATTGCTATGTTTACTTCGAAAATTGTTAAATTTGTGTTTCTGTGATCACGTGTATGCTGTAGTCTGAGATTTTGTCATGGGTAGGAAGCTGGAACAAAGAGCCAACGTAAAATTATGCGCTAAACTTGGGAGGTCTGCTAGAGAGACAGTGAGCGTGCTCCAGCAAGTTTACGGCGACGAGGCAATGGTTTGCACACAATGTTTCGGACAGCAGGGTTGCTTCAAAATCTTTCTTCAAATTCTTCACTTAATATATATGCCATCTCTACAAACCAGATGTTGAGCCAACAATAATAGAGTCATCCAACATGCTATAAAACACAGATAAATCTTACGCAAATCGTATTTAACTGCCTTACAAAGGATGGAATTGTCACAACTGGAATGCCTTTCATTATAGATCTTACCAGTGAGGAATTGAGCTTGGGCAAAACATCTGACCAGGTGTTTCGTTAGAAATGTGAACGCTTCAAAACGACTTAGCTCCCAGATTTGTAGTTATTTTCTTAGTCACTAGTAGTGTACGAGAAACTGGGTGTCGCAAATCAACGTAGGTAAAATTAAAAAAAAAGTTCGTTCGGCATATTTCTATGATTACAATCTGAGATCACAACCTTGACATTCCAAAACACAACTGTTGAACATGAAAACAAGAATAGGGAGTACTTATACTTTAGTTGGAAAGATGGTAGAATATTTGATTTTATGGTACCAGATTTTTTATGAAGTTTTCCTCAGAATGGGAAAGATGGTAGCCTAATTGCATAAATCTTTGCAATTCTCTGAAGTACTATTAAGTTGTCCGGAAATTTCTGAGCGTGTTTTAATATGCAGAAAGGGAAATAAATAATCGACCTTTCAATAAATTTTATTCAGTGAAATAATTTACATTATTATTAATGACGTTTGCCCATCTATCAGGCAATTTAAAAATTCCATCAGCATAAAATTTGACTGGTTTGGAAGAAAAAAGTTATCTAGATGCATTTGGACTTCATGTAAATCGTTAACTATTTTCCCTCACAATGAGTTCTGTAGTCGGATGGCGCAGTATCAGGAGAATATGGTTGATGGGGTAAGAGAACCTAGTCAAGTTCATGTAACTTTGTTCAGGTAGACAAAGACATATATGGTCAGGCATTGCCTTATTGGAACATAATCCCTTTCCTATTGGCAATCTACGGCCTCGATTCTATGAGTTTGTTTTGTTTGAGACCCCAAGAAACTTCCTACAGCGTCTATGACGTCATTGTCACTGGCAAAATGGCGACCAGCCAGGGCTTTTTTCTTTTTTGGGAATAGATGAAAGTTAGAAGGGCTAAATCTGGCGAATAGGGCGGATGGGAAACACATTCGTATTCACAATCATGAATTGTTGCCATGGCAACCACTGAGGTGTGGGCTGGAGTATTGTCGTGATGAAAAAGGACTCCTCTGGTGAGCATTCCCGGCCTATTTTCTTTGATTGCTTCTCTGAGGCGTATCAGTAGCTGAGAATTATACAGCCCTGTCACGGTGTGACCCCTTTCAAGGTAACCGACCAGAAATACACCTTGAGAATTAAAAAAAAAAACAGACACCATGACATTTCCAGCTGAAGGAATGACCCTGGCCTTCTTTGGGGTAGGACAAGATGTGTGCTTCCACTGCTTTGATTGTTCCTTGGTTTCAGGCTGGTAGTGGTGAACCCAAAGTGCACCTGGTGAGTCTCTGTTCTGGAGTCAAAAGGCGATGGAGCCATCTTGCGGAAACCTTTGAGAACCCAAGTTCTTTTGTCACAATGTTGTCTGCTCTTTCAATTGAGATGCGCACTCTCTCGGCTTTCTGACGACATGATATTCGGCGATCTTGCATTATCATACCAAGAGCAAGGTCAAGGTTGTCCTTGGTGGTTGCAGTTGGAGGTCTCTCTGGTCTGGGATCATCTTCCACACTCTCCCTGCCACGCTTGAATTATTTTACCCAGCGTTTGACTGTTGTATATGAAGGAACATTGTTTGTTAAGGTTCTCACCATATCTTAATGGATTTCTGATGGAGTCATGCCTTTCAAATGAAGGTACTTTATGACAGCATGATACTCAGTTTTCTCCACTTTCTTTGTAACCTCAACACTTGTTTATTTAAAAGTCTGCAAATAAATAAATAAATAAAAAATATCAGAATCATGAAAATGAGCAAGAATACTCCGAAAAGACTGCACTTACCAGAAAAAATTGTTTCAGCTATCTAGCAGCCCCGTTTCTAGGTTAGGCTGAAAACTTTTTATACACCCCTTATAACTTAAAAACGCTCAGAACTGATCGTTCTCTGAGAACCCCATCGCATCTATCTGTCATGGTTCTGTATTTGCATTTATTACACGTAATATTGGTAAATATCTATTAGTTTTCGGTGTAAGTTATTGTTTGACTAGACACAAAGCCAACGGTCGTAGTAAATTGTATAAGGCCCTATTTATTACTAGTAGTTACTTTAACCATTTTCCAATGGATGAAAGATGATGATTGCCTAGAAGTATTAAGTAGTGAAATGCGATATTTAGTAGTAGTTTATTGTATTAAGACACTGTAAAAATCGGAAATTATATCAAAGAATTAAGAGTGACCTTCTCGTTGGCTCAATCCCATTTGTGTACTTATTCCGTGGGTTAGTTTTCCTTCAACACATTAAGTTTTCCTTCTATACATTAATTCCTAAAATCCCGATGAAGGCTATAAGTATGGCGAAGAGGTCAGATAATATTAATTCCTCTTTCTAGGCTAACAAAATTATCTGAAGTTAAGTTTCTCACGTTCAAAATAAACGAATAAACCAAATAAAACAAATAAACTGAATAAGAAACGCTGCCGTTTGTGTTGATCGTTTAGTATTTTTCTATATAATTTTATCATAATGCTGGTATTATTTAATTAAAATATAAAACATTATTTCAGCATTACCTTGTCTTCCAGCCACACCAATCAAATACCTGGGATAAATAGATATTCTATAGTAAAACCGTTTCACTATTTTTCTGTTAGATTAAGCCAAGTGCAGGACGAGAGAGACGAACTACAAGTCGATATTGCCGGGTTACACGATGAAGTTTCCCGCCGCATTGCAGACAGCGAAACATGCAAAAGGAGAGCAGGTGAAATGGAGAAACAACTTGGTA
The DNA here is from genome assembly GCF_001194135.2 of Octopus bimaculoides. Taxonomy (NCBI): domain Eukaryota; kingdom Metazoa; phylum Mollusca; class Cephalopoda; order Octopoda; family Octopodidae; genus Octopus; species Octopus bimaculoides. The sequence continues at coordinate 9,211,026 of NC_069001.1, read as the reverse complement.
ACTGCAAGGATAGAAGTGTCATTCTTAGCGGCCAAATGACTGAACTTAGAACAGTACGTTATAATACTTTGAAATCATAATTTCTCTCATTCTCACTTTCTCACAGACTCGCACTCTATCTCTATCACAATTCTCCGCACACTGATATGTGTACACATTGCCCCTCCCTCTACACATACACAGAGAGCTGGGCGTAAGTCAGTTAATCCGTTAATCGTTAATTAATGAAGTTAACATTTTCGTTAAGGATTTAACTTTTAAGTTAACTTCGAAAATCATTATCTGACTAATTACCTTCCGTTACATTTAGCTTCCGTTAACTTAAAAGTTTCATAAGAACCGGTAAACGTTTAAAAGTTTCTGTTATTTTCAGGTTGACTTAGTATATTTAATATTGTAAGCGTCATTCTTTCAACCCCGATATTACGCCACTTATTATTATAAATAACTAGTACGACCGCGTTTAGTCTAGCCTGGATTTGAAACTTCGTTTTTCTCAGATGGTTCTTTCTATCAGTAAAAACCTCTTTGAAAAAATTTGTGAAAAAACACTCTTGGCCATTGTGGAAACTGTGAAATCACTTACCGACAAAATAAATTGGACAATGCTAATACAACTGTGTGGAGGCGCAATGGCCCAGGGGTTAGGGCAGCGGACTCGCGGTTATAGGATCGCGGTTTCAATTCCCAGACCGGGCGTTGTGAGTGTTTATTGAGCAAAAACACCTAAAGCTCCACCAGGCTCCGGCAGGGGATGGTGGCGAACCTTGCTGTACTCTTCCACCACAACTTTCTCTCACTCTTACTTCCTGTTTCTGTTGTGCCTGTAATTCAAAGGGTCAGCCTTGTCACGCTGGATATCCCGAGAACTACGTTAAGAGTACACGTGTCTGTGGAGTGCTCAGCCACTTGCACGTTAATTTCACGAGCAGGCTGTTCCGTTGATCGGATCAATTGGAATCCTTGACGTCATAAGCGACGGAATGCCAACGACAGATACAACTGTAAAGAATAAAGCTTTGATATCTATCATATTATGGATTATCATCCTGAAAATATCTCACAAATTTCTTTACGATTCAACTTCAATTATCTTATTTCTGTACATTATCTGCCATCTGAGACGAATTATTGATGCTTATGTAATAAAAAACAATGACGAAAGTATTTGTGTTTTTTTTCTCTCCAGAAATTACAAAACGAAACTACTCAAAGATTGGAGTCAGATAAGCGCATCGAGGCGCTGGAAGATGAACTTGACTTCAATATAGACGTTCATAGAGCCGTAATGTTGCTTTTATTTGTTACCCTTTCCTATAATTCTGTTTTCTTACAGGAGAATTTCCATGAAGTTTTTAGTTATTTTCTTTTTTAAATTCTTCACAGCGATTTTAGGCTTTCTTGAATCAGATTGCTTCACTTACGCAAACATAATTTTAAAAAATCACTACTTCTCAAGTGATTGATTACATTTATCTACCAACCACAGTGGCAGTGGATCGAACCGCGATACAGAATCTGCAATTATCTACGACTTGATCACTTATCTATCAATTGAACCATTACCCATATCTGTTATTAGAGGTAAAGAAACTTTAAAAGAAACTGAACAGCTTAGGGTCCACAGAGAGAAAAAAATCCTGTATTTCGGCCCTTAACTTCTGATACATTAAGCGGGATGGGCCACAGCCAGGTCATGATTCCAGAGTGCCCTTCAACAAACACTTTTTTTGCCACTTGGCTATCGGAGACTTTTGCATTTAAACCGCTTGGAGATTTCATCTAGTTGTATCTCCTCCCTGTTGGCTCAGCTTCCAAACTTATGCATAAATAAGAAATAATGTCGGTTGTCATTGCAGCGGTGAAACGTCAACGCTACCACACTGGCACCCCTAGCGTTAAAATGCAAAATATCACCTTCGAACGGTATGAAGGATGTTTTTGTTCCTCCTCGACCAGATTCAGCCGGGACACGTCTCCCTTGATACGAATATTGCCTTTAGGGCTTTAATCCTGCCCTTCTCAAAGAACGAGATATATAACAATGTGCAGACACCGTTAATTGCTCTATGAAGTAGTGATATTGGTTTCATTGAATTATTGTGTTGGTTTTAACTTCCTCTCAACAATGTTCGGAATTTGGCTGGAGAATACACTTTGACACGATGATAAAAGTGTTCAGTGTTAACAGTATTCTAAATACATACCAGCAATATACTGTCAACAATTTCGCATGTTCATTGTTTTTATTTCTCATTAACATAATGTTCTAAATATACGAAACGTGCTCAATAAAAATTAATATTAATTTCCTAACCTGCATCTTACATATTGTGTTCCTTTAATTACTATTTGTAGGAGATCAAAGAATATGAAGCACTGATAGCAAAACTAAAGAAGCAGTGCAATCTTCAACAAGTAAAGGAATCCGACGCTGGAAATACAGTTGCTGCTTTAAGTGTCGAATACGAAGCTAAGTTGCAAACAGCTATTGCTGATTTGCAACGTCGTCATGCAGAGGAGGTAAAGATATTTTTGAAAGCTAAAAGATAACAAATGTATTTATATGATTTAAAAGTGTTGGAAATTTAACATTATTAATTGTGTTTGTTCTGCTGCTATGTTGTTTGGAAATACAGTAATCTTATATAAATCCACAGAAAATGTGTTTCGATCGAAAAAAATTTTTAAATCTTAGCTACCATTCTCTAGTCATGTAGAAGAGCTACGGGCAGAACGTAGATACATTTCGACTACAGTTCTATGTTTACGAGACGAGGAATTATGTACATTGTTTACATTTGACGGATATTCCCCCCCATCTTGTTTTTTGTTAACACAACGTTTCGGCTGAAATACCCTCCAGCCTTCATCAGGTATCCTGGGGAAATTTCGAAACTGGGTTCTCATTCTTAAGGTATTTTTCGATGTTATTATTATTATTATTATTATTATTATTATTATTATTATTATTATTCAGGTCACTGCTTGGAATCAAACTCGGAATCTTGGGGTTAGTAGCCCGCGCTCTTAGTAGCCCGGTTTCCGGTGTCTGGGGTTTGCTCATACCACGTCTTTGCTCCTTGTAGGCCGTGATTTCCACAGAGCTCCCAATGGATCATTCTTGCCAAATTGGCATGGCGTCTTTTGTATTCGTGTTGTGCCGATTTTGGGCATTCGCAAACTATGTGACATACCGTTTCACCCCTCTCACCACACATTCTGCATTTGTTGGTGTCGGTAGTGTTGTCTATTCTACACTTCACACAGTTGTTGTTGTTGTTGCTGCTGCTGCTGTTGTTGTTGTTGTTGTTGTTGTTGTTGTTGTTGTTGTTGTTGTTGTTGTTGTTGTTGT
>NC_069001.1:9168412-9207326 GCF_001194135.2 Octopus bimaculoides | reverse complement strand
TATTATTATTATTATTATTATTATTATTATTATTATTATTATTATTATTATTATTATTATTATTATTATTATTATTATTATTATTAGGGCTATGGTTAAGATCAGCTGAACAGGTTACTCTGAATGCATTTCCTCTCTTTTATTATGAAGACATTTTAAAAATTCCCGCTCGATGATTGCAGGCTCTGGAGAAGTTCCACAGAGGTGCTATAACATCATCAAGGCATATCCAACACGCTTGCAGAACGATGAAAGAGTCTTACATCACAGGTGTTCAGTGCATAGGCATTGCTAAGTTGTAGACAGAGTTATGTTGCATAACTGAAATTAGGTGTGAAACAAAGTTGGTTTCCAGTGGAGTCCATCGTGTAGATCACATTATAGCCTTCCTTTCGGCTGGGATGGACAAACAGTTTTACTCTGACTGATCGCCATGAGAAAACTGATTGCATGTATAACAGACAAATTTGAATGGACTAAGGACAGACGTTATTGTTTTCAGACACACCCTCATCTTCTTTTAGATTATTTAGAGAGGAGGGGAAAGGGAATGAGGAGAGGAACCAGCCATTTCCGTAATGTTTACTCTTCATGCCTATTATTTCGTTATCCAAGTATTCTTTTACAATCCAACTATTTGTAACTTATCCCTGTAATGTCATTTCAGCTACAACAGTGTGAAAAATAAATAAAACACACACACACACACACACACACACACACACACACACACACACACACACACACACACACACATACACACACACACACACACACACACACACACACATATAAATAGTTTTATTATCTCCATAGATAAGGATGATGAAGATATCTACCAAGCCCAAAGGAGATGTTGTAGACGCGAGTAAGAAAAGAGATTTACGGATGGAACACACCGATATGTCAGCTAAAATGAGCAAATATGAAACTGAGGTAAGAGACATTACATAAATCAATGAATGAATGAATCAATGAATCAATATAGTATAAACTAAATAACATCCTTAGTTTATACTAAATAGAAAGATATAATTCCGGGGAGGATACGCAGTCAGAACGCCTGCTATGTCACTTGCTGTTGGCCAAGGCTTCGTAGTCTTTGTTACAGCTGTCCATGTCACATCTTACAGCCTTGATAGTGTTCACAGAACATTTAGCAGCAATCTTGATGTTGGTATTTTGACACCTGTATCATCATGATACAGTGGAGGCTCAATGGCCCAGTGGTTAGGGCAGCGGACTCGCGGTCACAGGATTTCGATTACGATTCCCAGACCGGGCGTTGTGAATGTTTATTGAACGAAAACACTTAAAGCTCCACGAGGCTCCGACAGGGGATGGTGGCGAACCCTGCTGTACTCTTTCACCACAACTTTCTCTCATTCTTCCTGTTTCTGTTGTGCCTGTAATTCAAAGGGTTAGCCTTGTCACACACTGTGTCACGCTGAATATCCCCGAGAACTACGTTAAGGGTACACGTGTCTGTGGAGTGCTCAGCCACTTGCACGTTAATTTCACGAGCAGGCTGTTCCATTGCTCGGATCAACTGGAACCATCGACATCATAAGCTACGGAGTGCCAACAGTAACAACATCATGATACAGGTAACTTTTTTCCAATATGCAGATGGCGTCTAGTCCCCTATATCAGATAACCTCTTTTCAACTGCAACTTTCATCTTTATGCTCTGCAACGCCATTAACAATTATGTATCAAGTACTTTCTGAAAAAAAAAATACATCATCAAATTTACTCCGAACATCCTGTAATTATACGTTTAAGGATTATGTTTTGATAGTTTTTTCGTAGTTGACAATTGTACACTTTGACTTGTCTTTATAGGTAGCAAATTTGAAAAGAAAAATTAAGCTTCTAGAATCCGAGTTGGAGGATAGTGAAAACAAACGTGCAACTGAAGGTGAGAATTACAAGGCCGAAATTACTAATTTGCGTCTGGAGCTAGAGCTAATGTTGAAGGAATTGCAAGACCTGATGGATGCTAAACTGTCTCTGGAACTGGAAATTTCAGCATATCGCAAACTTCTCGAAGGCGAAGAGAGCAGGTAAATGATAAATAGTTAACTTTAGATAATAACATTCTAAAAATATTTTCGTCTTTCTGTTGATTCTCACCTGCTGATGGAGTCGCAGAGAGCACTTATGGGATAATGGGCGTAAGAAACGCAGTAGAATTCATTCTCAAGGTCTGAAAACAGATGAGAGAAAGGATGAGAAAGAGAGAGAAAGAGAAAGAGAGAGAGAGCGAGAGAGAGCCAGAGAGACAAAAGAAAGGAGGGGAGAGAAGAAGAAAGTAAGGGACGTAAAATCAGACTGAAGAAGAATCAACAGCAGTAATATAGTACTTTCTTTTGCCTCAAAAGCGACCGGTGATTGGGGAGTGGAAGCACCGTCCGTTATGTTTGTCAGTAAAAGTCGCCTGACTTAAATCTTTTCAGCCGCTACACTACGATGTAACAAACACAAATTCAACGATATAAACCGACACGCAAAATGACGAAATCAGCCCTCACCCCACATCACAGACTTTTGTTGTCCAGGTCAAACTGAGGTTGGATTACATGAAAACCACGTACACTTTGAAGAATAACGAATATTAAACAAAATTTGTGTTGGAGTACATCTTTCATTATGTCTACATATTAACCTAAAATATTTACTGTAATTACGTGAAATATATTTTAATTTTCCAGGATAGGCATGAAATCATTTGCAACTGCTATTGGTGGATTTCAAACAGAGGCTGAGTCGGCACTCGCTAACGCACTAGCAGCAAGTAAGTTGCACTTGTCTTCTTCAATTGCTTCATAAAAATGCACTACCAACACACACACATACATACATACATATATATATGTATATGTATATATATATATATATATATATATATGTGCAAATGCATGAGTGTGTAGATTCATATATAGAAAAGTATATACATATACTGTTGTGTCTGGGGAGAGTCATTTTCTTATCGTGCCTTAAAATTTAACACACTCACTGTTAAAATTTCCACTTATTTCTTATATAAAATGAAATAAGAAATAAGTGGAAATAAGTGGAAATTTTAACGGTGAGTGTATTAAATTTTAAGGCACGATAAGAAAATGACTCTCCGCAGACACAACAGAATATGCTTCAACACACGAAATCACATACACATAAAAAATCTTGCAAACCAAATCCAAAAACGAAATGTATACATATACTTGTATCCCTGTGCACACACATTCGCACACACACACATAAACGTATACACTCCCACGAACACATACACCCACCACACACACACTTCAATAAATATTCATATCTTTGGATATTTTCTTTACTAGGTAAAATGACTTTGAGTCGCTCTACAACTGGCGTTGTGGGCATCATTGAATTAGCAACCGATGGAACATACATTAAACTTGAAGACGTTGGAAAGTCCTCGAAGGTAAGACTTTCTGTTGATGTATTAGGTCTGCTGGTGTCAGATACAATACTGCACTTTTATACCATTTCCTTATTGATACACTTCGACAGCCAATAGTTTAACTGCTACTAGTATTTTTATTTCGTCGCTTAGTGTACATGATTGTTGTAAGTTTTGTGTATGTAAGAAGGAAGTTATTGTTTGTCTCTACTGTTTGATTGAAAGCGCAGCAAACCTTCATTCCTCCTTTCCTACCCCTCTCCCTCTCACATGAACACAGACATACACAAAACTGCATACACACGCACACAAACACGGGAATCAATTTTACGTCCGTTATACCCATTGGTACATTAACCATCCATATAATTCATTGTCATCAGTATTCTGTTATTTTTGTGTAATGCATATACTCTTTCCAATCGTAGAGTGCACCAAACATGAAGAACTGGACATTGACCCAAACCCTTGACAATGGCACGATTAACACCCATAAGTTTACCGATGGTAACGTGTTTAGTTCTGGCAAAATTGTGAAGGTAAGTTTTAGTTATATTTTTAACTGCTTATTATTCTTATAACTTAAAATAACTAAGTATCAGATATTATAATTCATAGTTTAAGTCTGTAAAAGAGACGGCGATCCTGTGACGAGGATTGAATCTAGTATCTATCGATTGTTGGGAGTCAGCATTCCGTAGATTGTCATCTAGAGCGATATTCGTTCTATTGTTTCTTATTTCTTTACTGCCCACAAGGGGCTATACACAGAGGGGTCAAACAAGGACTGATAAACAGATTATGTCGATTATATCGACCCCAGTGCGTAACTGGTACTTAATTTATCGACCCCGAAAAGATGAAAGGCAAAGTCAACCTCGGCGGAATTTGAACTCAGAACGTAGCAGCAGACAAAATACCCATTTCTTTACTGCCCACAAGGGGCTACACATAGGGGACAAACAAGGACAGACAAACGGATTAAGTCGATTATATCGATCCAGTACGTAACTGGTACTTAATTTATCGACCCCGAAAGGATGAAAGGCAAAGTCGACCGCGGCGGAATTTGAACTCAGAACGCAGTAGCAGACAAAATACTACTAAGCATTTCACCCGGCGTGCTAACGTTTCTGCCAGCTCGTTCTATTGTTTCTGATATGTTAGACGTAACATTTTTCTTCTATTATCTCTGATCCATGACTAAAATGAAGAGTAGTGGGGGATAATAAGAGAAGAAGAAGGAAGATGGTATTCGTTTGTGGAAGTAAGAATTACTCTAAGTAGGAGTATTTCTAAGTTGTGCTTATGTTAATTACATTGAAATCATTAGCAGTTAATTTGAAGTGGATGCCAACTCTCTGACCATTACACTAACCACGGTCAAGAAAACAGTTACTAATCATTCTGTGTATAGTCAAAATTCTTAGAGTAGTAAACACAATGCCTAGTATTATTCGTCCCACCATTCTTAGTTCAAATCCTGCCAATGTCTAATTTACCTTTCAGCCCTCAGTGCTCGATAAAGATTATAAATTACCAGTCACATTCTGATGTTGATAACATCGATAGACAATCTTCTCACTAAAGTTTCAGAGTTCTTGCTTTGGAAGAATCGTTAGGGTATCCGAAAAATACACTTTGATATTTGTTTCCGGCTCTTTACTTTGCATTTTCAAATCCTGCCGCAGTCAATACTTCCGTCTGCCACTTCGGGTTTATAAAATAAAGTACAAGTGAAGAACTGGAGTCCATGTAATCGACTAAACCTCGTGTTCACATTTCTGGCTTTTGTTGATGATGTTATAATTAATTTATTTGTATCCATCTTTAGATTTGGGGATCAAAACACGGTGCTGGAGAAGATGGCATAACATCTTCCGCTGTCGCTCAATGGGGAACAATGGCTATCCCGTCAACAATTTCTTTGAAAGACGACAAAGGCAAGGTAAGATCTCCTAATCTTTTGTTTAGTATACATTTTCTTTCCCACTTTTCTCACTGTAGCTATAGAGTACATTTCTCTTTCTAAATTCATGCACTTCGAGAGTTAATCTTACGTAGTCATTTGACCTGGCCTGCTGGCAATAGTAACTCTTTCTCCCTGATATACCATATTATAAAAAAATGAACAAATTTTATTTATGAGGAAGAAGTTACAACCAAATGTGTAATTGAAACATGCTATCATCAGTTCAATATGCCTTTGTCAAACAAACTTAATATTTAAAACATTAGGGGTAGTCACTAGTATGTAATAAGGCTGATACAGTTTACTGCTTTAAGTAATAGTTGGAATCTAGCTTAAAAAGTGACAAATATTTCATCATGATCTTGTGTCGACTCCAATAAACGCTTTCTGCCAACATGGCTTGGTGAGAGGTGTTATATATTCCAATAGCATTGTTTTTCATACGCTTAAACATAGTGATACACCTTTGTTGCAACACACAATAAGAATACTAGTTTTATATGAAGCATCGAGTCACCGATAAATATGATATATTCTGATTATCATGCGAGAGAAATCATGCGAAGTTAAAAAAGCCTATGAAATGTTTCATTTTTAACTTGTTAGTACAAAATGGAGAAATAATATATTGTGACCTCTGACTCTTCTGTACAGTTTTGTAACACTCAGGCCAGAACGACTAGCCTCGGTAAACTACATGAAAATGGTTACTTTATGGTGCACCAATTCCTTAACTGGTAACGAATCCCCTTGTTTATTCATTAATTTTTCAATCTTTTTCACTTTTCAGGAATACTCTTCAGTTGTTATCAAAATAAACTCGTGAAGTACGTCATGTCTCAGCAGAAAAACTCCGGTTTTGTTGCAGTTAGCACCGACTTACAGAAAATCTCTTCTTTTCCCATTAAAATAATAATTTCACTTGAAATACTAATTCTAAAGTAAACTTCTGAACGCTTCACAGTTTCTGCTTTAATATTTTTTCATGATTCACAAATATTTCAGATAATTACAGAAAATAAGAGTAAATTCATTTGTCAAATCCAATATATTTTACAATATTGTTTAAAAAATTATCAAATATTAACAAACGCTTCAGCTTGATACCTTTTGTTATCGTAATTTCAATAAAGATTGTTACCTAAATAATATATCATCAATGTAAAGTGTGTTTTGCTTCCAAATGTTTTGCACTTAATAGTATTTCACAGTATAAAAACACAGAATTTATGCAACACACACAAAATTAATCGAGAAAAATAAGCAACAATATCTTGTGAAAATATTAAGCTTTTTCCTGAATTAGGGACCGTTATTTGTTATTCTTTGAACAACCTTGTACTTTGTAATTCAATTAAATTGTATGAAAAAATGGCAATAAAATGTTATTAATATATATTTTCGTATGCATTTTTAATCATCTTCAAATAGTCTCCTTATTGTAATACTTTATAAGAGCAAAATAAAGCACAATCAATAGAACCGATTAGAACGTCAATGTCTTTATTTTATATTATATGTTCCAATTGAAATCTCATACTGATCAACGTTGCCTTTCGTCTTCCATATGTCAATACATTTGAGGGATTTGATCCCACTTTACAGCAATTTAAATAAATATTTTCTAAATTATTCTCGTGTTGACGTATAGTTTATGAAAGAGGTTTAGCCCCAGCTGGTGGGGAAGGAGCGTATGATGAATTTATATACTAACGCACGCATACACACACAGACATACAGACGGATACACAAAAACATACACACACATACGCACACACATCTTTGGAATTTATTTAGGTTTGCCCATCTTAAAAAATTTAGAGTTCCCCAAACAAATCAGCAAAGCTCATTTAAGTCAAGACATCTTACAGGGCTTTGTGAATTGGTTGCTGATTCTGTGTCTGAGTATATTCTATATTCTATAATCTATAAGTACGTGTGATTGTAGGCATGTTTTAAGCCGAGGACCTTAGATACAGAGTTCCTGCTATTTGGTACAAATTTTCAGGGTTCACCAATCGACGGTATTTGGATCACTTCAATCAGTTCTTGGAGGACTCCGGCATGTCTAGCCTTTTTATGAAATCTGATATTTCATAGCCCAGTGCATCTATGATAATGAATACAAATGAAAATAAATTTCCTGTTATGCATGCGCGCACACACACACACACGCACACATACACATAAACACATACACAGACAGACAGACAGACACACATATGCATACACATATGCACGCACGCATGCAAACTTTAGGCTACCGTGAAGAAAAGTCCTCACTAACGATTAGCTCAAAGCTATAATCGCGAATATTTTCCTCAATGTTAAACTGGTGTGAAAATGCCTGTAGCATTTAAAATGTCTCCCAAATATGTTTGAACTGATCAAGAAATTTGTTTTCCATCAATCCTTCTCTTTAATACTTTGGTATTTTACCAAACCTGACGGTGTACGAGTGCAAATCAGTTTTCTTGTTTACTGCCTGATTATAAAGCTTAGGCTTTCTATAATCTCAGACTTACCTCTCTTTGATATCCCCTCCTAAAGAGAAGAAAAAGAAGCAGAAATGCGCTCTGTGTATTGTACTTGATGCACCCACCCTCTTTGCAATATATTTTGCTGTTGTGATGTCACACGCTTTTCAACAAGAGGAGTGGGTATTAACATAAAATATCAAACAACAGAGAATGTTTTTAATATAACCAGGTTTTTACTTCAGTCATTCTGAGACAAGTCTGTAATCTCTTGTGATGATTTTGGTTTGACCAGCAACGTGAAGAAAACAGTTATAATGTATCAACCTGCGTGTGGTGCGAAAGGGCTGATAGAAAGAAAGATAGAATAAAAGAAAGAATAGAGTCGTACAAGATTTAGATAAATATATACGTACATATAAGAGACCAAAGTGTACGTACGCCGCTATATAAATATATATATATATATATATATATATATATGTATGGGAGAATGTACGAAAAAAAACAACAGACGAGGACAGGTGGTGTAAACAACAAAAGGATGTATTAGTATGACGCTCGGGAATACGGAAAGTCTTTAACGTTTCGAGCTACGCTCTTCAACAGAAAGAATACGGAGACAAGGAGAAAAACACGGAGAAAAAAATTGAATAGTGTTCAGTCAACGGTCAATCATATATTACTACCCTATAATGAAAGTTGTAGATATATACTCGGGGCCAATTTAACTATTTCTCTGTAGATTGAAAATGGGATAAATGGGATATACCAATATATATTTATATACAATTTATATACAATTCTAAAGTATTCATACAGAACATAAATAACCGATAATTCTGATTTAATACTTCGTAGCATAACCATTATTCAGTTCCACTTCAACCAATCTCTTCTTGTTGTTCTTAATCAAGGACTCGCATCTTTCTTTAGGAATTTTTTCCCATTCTTCTTGACAAATTTTCTTCAAATCTGGAATGCATGTTGGGGCTCTTGAATGAATTTTAATTTTCAAGTAACGCCACAAATTTTCAATGGGGTTCAAGTCGGGTGACTGTCTCGGCCATTCTAATAATTTTATATTGTGATCGACAATCCATTTTTGGTAGACTTCGCCGTGTGCTTAGGGTCATTATCCTGTTGTAAAACCCGCCCTTCACAAAGCTGGAGCTTTTCTACAGAGTCCCATAAATTATTGTTCAAAATATTTTGGTACATCTCTGCAGTCATTCTACCATCTATCAGATGTAACTTGCCAGTGCCATTTGCAGAGAAACACCCCCATCTCCAAACTCTATAGTAGGAATTGTGTTTTTCGGCGAATAGGCGGTACCATCTCTCCTCCAAACATGGCTACGCGAATTTCGTCTAAACAATTAAATTTTCAACTCGTCTGTCCATAGAACATTTTCTCAGAATGTATCAGATTTAGCTTTATGTTCATAAACAAATTCTAAATGGGCATCTCTATGCTTTTTAGTCAACAGCGGAGTTTTTCTAGGAGAGCATGACTTCAGTTCATTCCTATGAAGTTCATTGCTGATTGTTCGTAGTGTAACACTAATCCCCGAAGGTAACAAATCTTCTTGAAACTCTTTTCTGGTGATCATTGCATTTTTTTCTTTGCTTCATTTTTCTTAAAGATCTAGGAGAAACCTTGCGTGGTGCACCGGATCTTATTTTTTTTCAACAGTTCCCGATTTTGTATATCTTTGAATAAATGAAGATATGATAGAAAATGGAATACAAAGGGTCTCTGATATTTTCCTGTAACTTTTTCCTGCTTTCCACTATTCAATAATTAAGTTTTTCACTGAATTTGTGAGTTCTTTACTTTTCGCCATTATTACGACACTACTTTATGTTGTCTCAGTACTGAATGAAGGAGCTAACGTTTTGACACTTAAAAAATGATAAGATTATTGGAACAAACGAGTAAGTTCTAGTCGAAAAAAATTATTTTAACAGTATTTTGTGGCACAGAAAAAATCATAAATTTATTCTGTACGAATACTTTTTTCACCCTTAAATATCTATAGTTGTATATAAATTCATAAGTTACTATAATTTATTAGTTTTTTTTGCATATTCTTAGTTTATGCATGTGTATGCGAATATAGTATTGGTATATCCCATTTATGCTCATTAGAAATTAAATAAATAAAGAATTTTGGCATGTACGAATATTTATTTCCCCCCACTGTACCTACATATACAGGCTAATGCACACAAGAATATTTATGTGGTAATTGAAATTGATCTCTGCAATGCCTAATACATCCTGCTGATCTGAAACTGATCTATGTAACCAAAGACTACATTTGCTTTTGCTAAAAAATAGATCTTACACTATTAATATCCTCTTTGCATGCCTTCCCCTCTCTTTCCCTGCCACTCAGTTCCTTTATCTTTCTACAATTTTCACTACAACACTTCCTTGTTATTTGTTATATATAAGAAGATATAACGTCTTAGACTCGATCTTTTGGCATAGTAAGAAAACAACAGCAGGTCGTACAACGTTCTGCAGAACCTTTTTCCGAGCGCAATTCGTTCTCCAAGCAGTGAGTCGTTTCTTATTATATTCCCACATTTCTCTTTAACACAAAATCTTTGAATAACAACAAAAATGAATCAAGAAATAAAAGCAAGAAAACCAGTGAGACGTGTGGGACGAAAAAGACCAGCTCCCATCCATCCAGCTCCAGTGGTCTTGCCAGGTAGAGTGGCAGCAGAACATGGCCAAAAACATGTTGCTGAAATGAAAAATAACAGGGAAAAAGAAAAGATAGAGATGAAAGCTTTAAATATAAAACTTACCACCGTTCTTACAAAAATACGTTACTTAGAAGCTGAAAACAAACATCTGAAAAATAACTTGAGTGCTCAGAATGAATTTAAATATGATAAGATTAAGATCTTATACGAAGATCGACTGGATGAGTTGAAAGCACTTCTAAAAGACAAAGATGAGGAACTTGCAGCTGTGAAGTCCAAAAATGAATCGCTTGAAGAAGAAGTTGACGATTTGAGTGAACAGTAAGTGAAATTTGCTCTCAATATTTGATTTTTGCACGCCTTTATTATATCCTTTAAAACTTCTACGCATCATAAACGTTCATCTTTAAGGTTAGGTCAATTTTTCTTGACTAGATTACTTCAATTTCCTTTAAATTTTCTTTCTCCACATTCTACCTAAAGTGAATTTTCGCATTCTAGTTAGGCTCTTGAAATTTTAAAATTTGCAACACTTAAGATATCAATATTAAGCACAGACATTTTGCTTGGTCTGTTTGTTGCAGAACAAAACTTCTAGGTCCATTCTCATATTCTATGTAAAAAAAAAAAAAAAAAGTCGGTCTGGCGAGTCGTTCATTTTTAAAAGGAATCTTGATATAGCTCGACATTCAGACAGTGGAGTTAGGGGACATCTCATACAGAAATATCAAAAGGATTCAGCTAAATTGGCAATATCTAGACAAATAGCATTTGAGTTGTTAGGTCAGGCATACTTTTTGATTTAAGATTATATAGATTTCTGACGAAATGAAATTCCTATCCACCCTAGCTTTCATGCTTAGTGTAAGTCTGTGTAAACTGATTTCTTTATTTGATTAGTTCCCTGTGGTTGTTATGAGTATTATGGCACATTTCTAGTCTATGTCAAGCTATGATGGAAGTGAAGCCCCTATCAAATTTAACTAAGCTTTCAATAATTCGACTTTGTTGACTTAATCAAATCATTCTCTCTACACCATTCGTGTTTCTATTGTCAATACATCAATATAACTTTGAATGTTTGTAATCACGATAATGATACTATCTGAATAAATTAACATGATCCATGAGTTTAAAAGCCGAAAATGTTCTTTCTCGAACGAGTTGATTGTGAGAAAAATTAGTAAAAACTCAAGAGGGGGGAAAATCTTTAAAAATTGGGGGAATGGGAAAATTGCGTCGAACCAAAACTAAACAAGAATGAAGCTTTTGTAATGCAGTTCAGTGAAGACACTAGGGAAACCACTCATACGAGCCACAGTTGACACCATTGAAAGACTTTGAGGGAATTGAACTGATCAGAGATCCATCCAATCCAATTCCAAGAATTTTTTATGAAATATTATTGGAGGTGATGTCTTGATTTTATAAACATAAAAAGAATTCAGCCCGTTTTAGAAGTTTCAGAACACTTACAACGAACTATATTAATATTTTTGCTAATATTGGCTGCTGTTACCTATGGATATACTCACTAGAATTGTGAACTAAATAATATTTGCAATAATTTCACTGGAGCACAATAACTTACATGCGAGGTCTCAATTATCAGATACTCGTTCATATCGGTAGTGTCGCAACGTCCAATCGAATTTCAATAATTTATACTGCGTCATATCATAGAGATAATCTTCCTGGTCCACTTCCTGCATAATATTTCAACCAACCAACGCCGCCACTTAACATAATTGGTTGTCATTAACCGGGATGTTGATTAATGCTTAGATAATGTTACTGATTATATATTTTTTTTTACTTACTGCGGCCATACTTGGGTACCGCCTGGAAAGATTTAATCGAATAAGTCGGGGGAAGTAAAAAACGAACACCGCTTGTTCAGTACTGATTTGGGACAAACAGACACAAACAAACACACACACACACACACACACACACACATAACATGCTTCTTTCAGTTTTCGTATTTGACATTCTCCCAAATGGCTTTGGTCGGCTATCAAGGAGTTGGGAAGCAAACGTCTTACCATACAACCCCTATGACTACCACTATGGATTGAGTAAAGAAAAAGCGTACTCTCATCGATCTCAGTATAGCTGTACGCTAACGACTCGCTGTTGTAATGTCAACATGTATGCTGTCCATGTTAACTGCTACCCGCTGTCCATGTTAACTGCTACCTGCTGTCCATGTTAAAATGTTATCTGCTCTCCGTAAGGTAGAGGCGCAATGGCCCAATTGTTAGGGCAGCGGACTCGCGGTCGTAGGATCGCGGTTTCGATTCCCAGACCGGGCGTTGTGAGAGTTTATGGAGCGAAAACACCTAAAGCTCCACGAGGCTCCGGCAGGGGATGGTGGTGAACCCTGCTGTACTCTTTCTCTCACTCTTTCTTCCTGTTTCTGTTGTGCTTGTAATTCAAAGGGTCATCTGTGTCACGCTGAATATCTCCGAGAACTAGGTTAAGGGTGCCATACTGGGGCACTGCGTTGAAGAATTCAAGTTGAACGTATCGACCCCATAATTTTTTTCCCCTTTTACTTGTTGCAGTTATTAGACTGCGACCATGCTGGGGTACTACCTTGTAATATTTTTAGATGACTGTATAGAACACAGAAATTTTTTGTAAAGTCAAGTCAAAACCACCTTAGTTATATATTTCGTTTTTTGTGTGATTTTTTTTCCTTTGTTCTTATTAAATCATTAGACTGCAGCAATGTTGGGGAACCGCTTTGAAGAATTTTTGGTCGAATTATCGACCCCAGAATTTTTGTTAGGTGATTTTCAACCAGCGCATGAAGTTGAGCTTAGAAGATCTCTCCACATGCTAGAAATAACAGCCAAATGTCTTGAAGTTTTTGTTATTTCACAGAAACGAAAATAAAACAAAAACACAATTTTATGTCTCTATTCTATGATGTATCATTTATGTATATAATGCTTCCCTTATTTTCAAACCCCATAACTCTAAAATTATAAGGCATAGTGGGGAAAATATTTGTTCACACCAGTGGCTTTGAGAATCACAATGTGAAATGGGTTTAAATTTGTAAAGAAAATTGTAGTGATCTGCCATGGAACAACAACATCGACAAAAATATCGGTGATTACCCACACCTTGTTTCTGGTGGAAAGAGGACACACTGTCAGACACATCTTTAAGGATTCCACATAACCACTTCACCATTTGGGCTACCAGGGCCTCAAGGCTGGAGTCCCTTGCAAGGGTAAGACAATTCTTTGACCCTTGTTAGATGTCATCCTACTGTTGCTGGTATAGGGGGGGGGGCATAACATTTTAAGCTTCAAGGCCCCAATTTTGTAGATACGCCTCTGATATACAATTTTCTTTCTATACTTTAAGTCCTAAAACTCTGATGATAACTACAAGTACAACGGAATGGTCAGATAATATTTTTTCTTCTGTCTGTCCTAAGAAATCTGTCTCAAATTAAGTTTCACACATACAGAATAAGCAAAGAAATAAAGAAACTAAATAAGGAACGGTGGCATTTTCATGGATCATTTGGTATTTTTCTGTATAATTTTATCATAATGCTGGCGCTATTTTATTAGAATATGAAACTATTCAGCCTTACCATACATACCAGCCACACCAATCCATACCTAGCATAAATAAATATTTCTTAGCCAAACCATTTCACTGTTTTTCTGTCAGATTAAGCCAAGTGCAGGACGAGAAAGACAGAGTGCAAAGCGACAACGATGGCTTACACGATGATGTTGCCCGCTACATTGCAGACAGCGAAACCAGCAGAAGAAGGGCAAGTGAACTGCAGAAGCAACTTGAAGACTGGAAGGCCAGAAATGGCATCGTTGTGAATCAAATGAATGCACTTAGAGAGGTACGTTGCAATACTTTGAAGTCGTAATCTCTCACATATATACATCCCAACCAAACATACACACACACATACACCTACCCACACCCACACCCACAGACATATATATATATTCGACGGGCTTCTTTGAGTTTCTGTCTACCAAATCCACTCACAAATAGAAAACACTTGCCGAAGGTGCCAGGCAGTGGGACTGAACACAGAAGCATATATTTGGCAAGCAAGCTTCTTACTATACAGCCACATATGTATAATACCCTTGATTATCGTTGGCTTCCAGTTTTTTGGCATATTTGGTTTTGATGAAAAGTAGGAAGAAAGGTCAGTTTCGACCTCTTTGGGGCTTTTGAGTAATAAACCATCAAATGATTTTGTAAGGTTCGAAACAAATAGCAATCAGAAGGAGCGAGGTACGGGGAATAAGACAGGTGAGTGATTTTTTCCCCAAACAAGTTGTTCTATTTTTCTTGATGTAATCTTTGTAATGTGGACGCCTCGCATTATCTTGATGAAACACCACTTCCTTATGACTCGCCAAAGCAGGCCTGGTGTTTTTTGAACCCAATACTCCTCTAAAGAATAACGCGTTGTCGCCTATCATATTATGGAGAGTCATTCTGCAAAGTCCCCTGACTCTAAAACGTCGGTTATCAAAGTACTGCATAAACTTCTAATAATAGTATGTGTGCGTGTAGGTGGCAACACAAAATAGTTCCTTTTGGGAGCCGATTTCACTTTTCTTATTTTTGTACTTTATCTTCCATCCAGGATTAATTATTGATGTAAAGCGTATTTTATAATAAAGAATGATGAAAATATTTGTTTATTTTTCTGTAGGAACTAAAAAATGAAACTACTCAAAGACTGGAGTTAGCAAACTGTACCGTGAAGCTGGAAGACGAACTTTCTTTCAATTATGATATCCACGATGTTGTAATGTTGCTCTTATTTTTTTCCCTTTCCTGTTTTTTTCTTTTCTTGCACGAGAATTGCCATGTAGTTTTTAGTTATTTTTTATTTTATAAATTCCTCATGGTGTTTACAACTTCCTGGAATCAGATTGCGTCAATTTCGCAATCATAATTAAAGAATCACTGCTTTTCAAGAGATCAGTTACAACTATCTCAGTAAGCTGGTAAACTACAAATGACAGTGTCGGTGCCTCCTATCTGCAGTTACTTACGACTTGATCACTTATCTATAAACTTATCTACATACTTATCTCTCAAAATGACCCATTACACATATTTGATTATATATAACAATGGACAGACATCGCTAATCGTTCTGAGAAGCAGAAGTGCTTTCATTAGTTTATTCTGTTGAAATTCCTCTCAACAATTTTCGGAATTTGGTGGGAGAATTTACTTTGATACGATGAAGAAAGTATTCAGTGTTGACAGCATATCTGCCCTGGCCCAGAAGAAGATGTATGCCAGCAATTTGCCTTAGCATTATGTTTTAAATCTACGACACCTCAATAAAACCTAATATTAGCTTCTTAAAATGCATTGAAATAGTAGAATATTTACCACACCGGACAAAAGGTTTAGCGTCAATGTAATCGGCTTAGGCCCCCCCCCCCACATCCAAAAAATTGCTGGCCTTTTGCTAACATTTGAAACCATTATTGCTATTCTAACCAAGGCGGCGAACTGGCAGAATCGTTAGGAACCAAGTAAAATGCTTAGCGGCATTTTGTTCAACTTTACAATGAGAGGTCAAATTCCGTCGAGATCGCCATTACCTTTAATCCCTCCGGGGTCGATAAAATACGTACCAGCTGAGTACTAGGATCAATTTGATCGACTTACCCCACCCCCGAATTTGCTGTCTTCGTGTCAAAATTTGAAACCAATAGTTACTTCCTAACCTCCGTTTTACCTATTGTTTTGTTTTAAATACTATTTGTAGGAGGTCAAGGAATTACAGGCGATGATATCAAAATTGAAGAAGATACCCGATTTCGATGAAACATGGAAGGCCGAAATTGGAAATATAGTTGCTGATTTAAGCGCCCAGTATGAGGATCAAATGAGAAAAACTATTGCTGCTATGGAAAGTAAACATGCATTAGAGGTAAAGAAATATATAGAAAGATCAAATATGCTTTAAACAGTTGGAAAATAAACCTTATAAAATCTGTTTGTTCTCCTGATACTTCAGATAATATCAGCCACGTTGTTTAGTATGTTTATATGCATTGCCATTTCCGATACTAAATTTATATTGATCAATATGCATTGTACGAAAGAACAAATATAGTTGGATGCTTTAAAACAGTTGGAAAATTAACCACCTAATAGATTGTTTGTTCTTCTGGTATTTTGTCGTTTTGTAATCCGTAAATCTTCTATAAATCCACAGGGACTATACCACGCCTCTTTTCAGGCTCATTATACCACATTTCTAGAGTTCGAATTTCATCTTAATATCAGCTCTAAACAGTGGCCATACAACTTCAAATCATCCTTGAAGAGCTCATAGTTCATACTTAGAGTTTTGTTTTCTTTGTAGAAAGCGTTCTTTTCGGGTGGGATAGACAAGCATTTTTTTTCCCGATCGCTAGGGGAAATTACAGGTTGTATACACAACGCACAGATTTGAATGGAAGAGGGCTCAGGCAAGCTCTCTTTATTTTAATTTTTTTTTCAAGTCAATTGTAGAAGGAAAGGGAGTCCAGGAACTGTTTATGTTAATTTTACTCATCATGCCTATTTTTTCATAATCAGTTCTGAACAAGAATCCAACAATTTGTAACTTATCCTTGTAATATCTCTTCAGCTACTGCGATTTGGAAGACAAATAAACCATAAAAATTATAATTTTATTATCTCCATAGTTACAGTTAATGAAGGCAAATGCCAAGCCCAGAGAAGATGTTATAGCTAAGAGAAGAGATTTGCGCAAGGAAGAGGGTAATAAGTTGGGTAAAATAAGAGACCTTGAAACTCAGGTAAGGAACATTACATCAATCAACTAACCAGCTAATCAATCAATCAATCTATCTATCTATCTATCTATCTATCTATCTATCTATCTATCTATCTATCTATCTATCTGTCTGTCTGTCTGTCTGTCTGTCTATCTACATATATACCAGTATACAAACGTGCGTGTACCAGTATACAAACGAGTACTAGGCTTATAAGTCCTGGGGTCGATTTCCTCGACTAAAGGCGGTGCTTCAGCATAGCCGCAGTGAAATGACTGAAACAAGTAAAAGAATAAATATTACAATATAATATACATAGTATACACAAATTTAGTAAAAAACAGACTCCTGGAGTTACAAAGACTAGGCCAAGAGATTCGTTTGACAAGAGTTACTATCAAATAGAGTTAAATGGCTTCAAAATACGTTGTGTTCGAATAAAGTACATACATCTAGATACCTGTAAGTATTAGCCTACTAAGAAATTAAAAATAATAATGTCATAAAATAAAATAAATAAATGATGAACAACCACAGCCACATAGTTGTATATTCATATTCTCATTGATCTACATACAAAGAAATGAACATTAGTACACAATGAAACTAGTATGTATACATAAGTATAAACATAATTCTTTGCTTTCTTTGCGCCCTTTTAAAGGCTAGCCAGGCTCATGGGCCCGGTTTCCCGGTTTAAATGGTGTATGTTTTCCCCAGCTGGACGGGACACCAGTCCATCGCAGCATTACTCATTTTTGCCAGCTGAGTGGACTGGAGCAACGTGAAATGAAGTGTTTTGCCCAAGAACACAACGCGTCGCCCGGTCCAGGAATCGAAACCACAATCTTACGATTATGGTGCTGACACCCTAACCACTAGGCCACGCACCTCCACATAAACATAATACATAACTGAATATGTACTGACTGAAACACTTAAATATGCACAATATAAAAAAAATATGCATATGTACCTAGAGAGGAATGTGCGTACGTATAAGAATATCTTTTTTCTTTGTCTACCTATTAGAGTAATTTCCCTTTTATTCAACGTTTTGTCATAGCGTGTGTAGCCATTAATAGCCGGCGAGAATGTATCGTAGCTCTTCGCTCCGATATTTGAAACTCTGAGTACTATAATGACAACCGTTTACTGTTTGTTCTAAATTATAACATATATAAATAATCCTCTATTACTAAATAAATTGACCATACATCGTCTTCAGCACAATCCATAAACGAAGTAGTTTGTAATTTGTTACACTTTGTTCTAATACTTAACATAACGAATAAGTAAGGTGCATATTGCTCAGTTTTAGATCAATCATGATCAAGCAGCTGTATGTCTAAATACGTTCTACAACCAGGTAAGGGCTAGTTTCACCTAATAACAATAATAATACGGGATGGTTGGAATACATTTCACAGTTTGCATAAAAGCAAAAGAAAATAAATTTCCCATCGAGAAATAAAAAATCATTCTAAAAAATCAAAATGCATCAACTAGATCAAATAATTAAAGTAATACCAATAATACTTAAAGTAGCCGCACTCAGCTTCTACTAAGGCCTCACAACGGTCCCAGAATCTGGTGCATGCATTCTTCAATGTATCCTTGCGAAGGTTTGAAACACCTCCCTGATCTTGATCACCATTTCGGCCTTGGTGTTGCAGGTAGAGCGCTTGGTGTCTTTCTCAACCGCGCCCGACGCGGGAGAATTAGAAGGACTAGAAACAGGTTTTGTGAAGTCATAGAAATTCTCAAACATCCACAACAGGACCTTTCCGGAGATCTGGCGAGGAACCGAATCCCGCTGTAACATACATACTGCCTTCCAACAGCAATCCTCACCAGCTAGATATTGACCAGTCTCCAACAGCCTGACGTAGCTGTTTCAATTGAGCCTAAGGCCCTGTTCAAAGGTGTGGAACAGCATTAAAATATTTGGCTGGTTTCCAGTCCTCCATATCAGTTAACTTTTTCTAAACTTCACCTTCCAGCGCCGCTGATTGTTCACCAATGCAGGAATGTATTTCTGTAAAAAATGGAAGGCATAAAAAAATTGTCAAATTTAGCCGAATACTCTGTAAAAAAAATTATGTTTCAACAGTTTTGTGGTAATTAATAATTGTATAATAATTAATAATTAATAATTATATAATATTTAACAATTAATAATTGCATTATTTATTATGTCTTTATAGATAGCAAATTTGAAAAGTAAAATTAATGAATTAGAATCTAAACTGGACGAGGCAGTAAACGGGCGTGAATCTGACGCTGCGAGTTACGAGGCCGAGATTGAGCGCTTGCGTAGAGAGTTGGAGGAAATATTGACAATTTTCCAAGACCTGGCAAATGATAAGAACTTCCTAGGGATGAATATTGCAGCATGTCAGGCACTCTTTGAAGCAGAAAATAGCAGGTAAATAAATATTTAACTTAATATGATAATATTCTAAAAGTCTTTCCATTCTTTCGTGGGTTCCGACTTGCTGATGAAGTCGCAGAGACACTGTTGGAACAAAAGGGATAAGGAACGCGGTAAAATTCGTTGTCTAGGTTTCAACAAGGCTAAGAGGGAGGAGGAAAGAGAGTGAGAGAGAAAGTGGGAGAGAGACAGAGAGAGGGAAGGAAGGAAAGAGGAGGAAAGAAAGTAAGAAAGCAAGAGACGGTCAGGTAGGTAGTAAAAGAAGGATCGACGCTAGGCTGCGTTCCTGAAACTAAGTTGACTTCGATGGGGTTTGAGCTCACCTCTGGGCACTAGTTTAACATTTGTTGATAATAATTTGTGAGGTGTACTTTGAACAGTGGGATTCGAAAAGGAAGAGATATTCATTTCTACTTTAGGCACAAGCCTCGAAATTTTGGGGGGAGTGGGGCCAGTCGATTAAATCGACCCCAGTACGCAACTGGTACTTAATTTATCGACCCCCGAAAGGATGAAAGGCAAAGTCGACCCCGGTGGAATTTGAACTCAGAACGTAAAGACAGACGAAATGCCGCTAAGCATTCCGCCCGGCGTGCTAACGTTTCTGCTAGCTCACCACCTCAGAGAAGAGATATTCTGTAGTGGTGAAACCGAACAGTGATCAGAGAATTCACAATGAGCATTGAATTACATATGTTGTTGTTTGCAATCTCGCTGGTCTAATTGAACCTCACGAATTGTCTGTTTGACAGATATCAACATTCATCAGAGAAAATAATTTGTTTGCTGAATTCTTTAAGCAACAGCCTGTAATCTTGTTAGATTGACCCGTCCGGCGTAGCTTCGACTGAGAAGGTAAATAATATGTTCCGATCAGCTCGGTGTCTCAGTCTCCTCACAAATTCTGAATTGCGTGAGTTATGTAGATATATCATTAGATATTCCGTTCGATTCTGCCAGAACATATGAATAAATTATTCTTTGGATTTTCGCTGTTCCGCGTAAACCTCCCGAAACACTGGATCATGTATTCCCGAAAACAGGTTTTGTCTCTCTTGGAGAACGTCTTTCATTAAATTCACATATTAACCTACAACATTTATTGAAATTACATTAAACATATCTTAATTTTACAGTGAGCGTTCGAAATCAGTTGAACCCCATAATGATGGATCTCAAACAGAAGGTGAGTCGGCGTTCGCGAACGCATTAGCAACAGCGAGTTGCATTTGTCTTCATCATTTCCTTCATAAAAGAATGCAACATATATATATATATATATATATATATATATATATATATATATATACATACACACACACACACATATATATATATCTACGTATTTCTCTCTCTCCCCCTCTCTCCCCCTCTCTCACCTCCCCCTCTCCCTCTCTCTCTCTATATATAAATGTGTGGTGTGCTTGTATGTGCTTGTTATGTACCTTGGGCTATTAAATCATTGGTAAAGTGGCAAGAATGATATCGTAACACAATGTACAGGTACACAACGAACTCATTCAGATCCGACCGCAGACAGTAATCTACAACAAATACAGATAGACAAACAGCTAAAAAAACAGAATGAGCGAAACAGAGACGTGTGTGTGTGTGTGTGAGAGAGAGAGAGAGAGAGAGAGAGAAGACGAATGATAGAATTCAAGAGAGAAGTGAGAGAGAGAGAGGGTGTACAATCTATTCTATTAGTAGACTAGTTCCTCATTTATTGACGCCAATAGATAGGAAGTCAAGGCCGACCCCAGGGATTTATTCTCAGAGGGTAACAGTTAGCATAAGAGAGCTCTCACAATTCTGAGATTGCTTCATTGTGTTTGTGTATACCGTGAAATCCTGGGTCTGGCACGTCGCTAGGGGTTTTCTTGTCGAAGTACCATGAGGTAGTGTGAAGGCGCGTGGCGTAGTGGTTAGGGTATTCGGCTCGCGATCGTAGGGTCCACGTGTTCGATTCCCGGTGGTGCGTTGTGTTCTTAAGCAAGACGCTTTATTTCACGTTGCTCGAGTTCACTCAGCTGCCAAAAATGAGTAGTACTTGTATTTCAAGGGGCCAACATTGTCACACTCTATGTCTCGCTGTATCTCCCTGAGACGTATATGAAGTGGTACGCGTGTCTGTGGAGTGCTCAGCCACTTGCACCTTAATCTCACGAGCAAGCTGTTCCGTTGATCGAATCAACTGGAACCCACGTCATGGTAAGTGACGGAGTGCCAGTTATCATGAGGTAGTGAGTTCGAATGCTGGACCGGGCTGTGTGTTAGGTTCATGAGTAAGACTTTAATTTATGTTGCTCCAGTTCAGTCAGCTATAGGAATGAGTTGCGATGTCACTGGTACCAAGCTGTATTAGCCTTTGCCTTTCCCTTGGATAACCTGTGTGTGTGTGTGCGTGCTTGTGTGTGTGTGTGTGTGTGTGTGTGTGTGTGTGTGTGTGTGTGTGTGTGTGTGTGTGTGTGTGTGTGTGTGTGTGTGTGTGTGTGCACGCGCGCGTGTATATATATATATATATATATACATATACCTGTAAATCTATATAGAAATATATACATACATGTGTTTATCTTTGTATACACACACACACGCAAGCAGATACCCCCCACGCACGCACGCACACACACGCACGCACGCATGCACGCGCACGCACGCACACACACTTGTTCATATATCTACAGTTTATAATATTCATACCTCTGGAAATTTTCTTCAGATAAAGAGACTATGGATCGTCGTACAAGTGGCTCTGTGAAAGTCGTTGAAGTAGCAACCGATGGAAAATACATTAAACTTGAAGACCATGCTAAGTTCCCAAAAGTAAGCGTGCATATCTTTCGGTCGTTTCTTAGTGTTCCTGATGATAGATACAATTCTGTCCTTTTATACCATTTTCTCATACATACACCTTCACAGCCAATAGTTTAACGGTCATGAAAGGTAAGTACCTTTGGCCACTTTGTGTACGTAACAACAACGTCATTGCTCAGTCCCACTGTCGTTGTTTGTTCCTTCTCGAGCCATGCCTGGTTTCCCGGTTTCATTAGCGTATAGGTTCCCCAAGTGGATGGGACGCCGGTCCGTCGCAGCTCAGTGCCACTGCTTTATTGAAACCGCAGCAAATCTTCACCCTTCTCTTTCTCTCTCTCACACACACATACACAACACACATACATATACACGCGTACTCGCAAACATACACGTACACACACGCAAACATGGAAATCTATTTTCCTTCTGTAATATTCAATGATACATTGCCTACCCGCTTAATTCATTATTATCAATATTCCTTTTCTACTGTCTTATGTATATGCTCTTTCGAATCGTAGGGTGCAACAAGCATAAAGAACTGGATATTGACTCAAACCCTTGACAATGGCAAGAGCCACACCCATAAATTTACCAATGGTAACGTGTTTGCTTCTAACAAAATTGTCAAAGTAAGTATGTGTTATTTTATGTTTATTATTACGACGATAATAGAGAAGGCGACCTAGTGACGAGAATGGAATACCATGTGTATCGATTGCTGGGAGCCAGCATGCCCTATAACAATGTTGAGTAATATTAGTTCTATTGTTTCTGATATGTTAACAATAATATTTTTTCTTTCATTACGTTGATCCATGATGAAAATGAAGTGTAGGGGGAATAAGAGAAGGAAGAAAGAATTCATTTGCTTTCCACTTGTGTTACTAAGCTTATGTTTAATTTGTGTCTATATTAGTTATATTAAAATCATTAACAGTTAATTCAAAATGGATGCTACCTCTCTGACCACTACAGTAAACACGGACAAAAAACAGTTGCTAATCATCCTGCGTATAGTCAAAATTGTTAGAGTAGTGGGACATAATGCCTAGTGTTATTCATTCCACCTCGTCTTAGTTCAAATTCTGCTAAGTTCTAATTTACCTTTCAGCCGTCTGAGGTTGATCAATCTTTCAGACTTTTTGCCTTGGCAGAATCGTTAGCGTATCCGAAAAATACGCTTTGACATTTATTTCCGGCTTTTTATTCGCATTTTGAAATCCTGCAGTAGTCAACTTTTCCGTCTACCACTTCGATTTTATAAAATAAAATTACCGGTGAAGAACTGGAGTCCATGTAGTCAACTAAAACTCTGTTTCATAGTTCTTACCTTATGTCTAAGTTAGAAGAAATATTACTTTTGTTGGTGATGCTGTTACTATAATTAAAGTTTTTGTATACATCTTTAGATTTGGGGATCAAAACACGGTGCCGGGCAAGATGGAATCACATCTTCTGATGTCACCGAATGGGATACATCAACATCGACAATTTCTTTAAAAGACACCGAAAACATGGTAAGATTTCTTAATTTAGTGCTTTAACACACACATATTCTCTCAGACTTTTCTCTCTATATCTCCTCAGTACATTACTCTTTCTAAGTTCATGCACTTCGAGAGTTGATCTTATTCTTTGTAAGCCTAGCACTTATTCTATCGATCTCTCTTGTCGAACTGCTAGGTAACGGGGACGTAAAAACATCAGCATCGGTTGTCAAGTGATGTTGGGGGGACAAACACAGACACACAACTATATATATATGTATATATATATATATATATATATATATATATATATACGAGGGGCTTCTTTCAGTTTCTGTCTACCAAATCCACTCACAAGGCTTTGGTCGGATCGAAGCTATAGTAGAAGACACTTGCACAAGGTGCCACGCAGTGGGACTGAACCCGGAACCATGTGGTTGGTAAGCAAGCTACTTACCACACAGCCACTCCCTATACTTTTCTTTTAGCACACAAAAAACATACAAGTTTCATATGAAACATTGTAAATCCGTTAAACAGAACGTATTCTGATTCTCATGTGAAAGAAATAAAGTGTAGTTAAAATAGCTTATGAAGTAATTAAGTTTAGCTTGCTAACACAAAGAGCAGATACAAAATTATTCTAATTACGAGTCAATACCGAAACTCCTGTGTATATTTTCGAGACACAGGCTAGAATGAATCTCCGGGGTACACTGCTTAACTCTCTAATAACTCATGAATTTCCCACTTTATTCATTGGTTTCTCAATTTTTTCCACTTTTCAGGAAATCGATGTCCTTGTTATTAAATAAACGCATGAAAAACATAATGTCTAAGCAGAGAAAATCCGTTTTCGTTGCAGTTAGCACCAATTTTCAGAAAGTCTCTTTTTTTTTTTTTCACTTTATAGTAATAATTTCGGTAATAATTTCAGTTAAAATACTAATTCTAAAGTAAGCTTTTCGTTTTAATATCTTTTCATGATTCGCTAACATTTAAGATAATTATAGGAAATTAGAGTAAATTCGTTTAATAATTTTACAACATTGTTAAACAATTAACAAATATTAATAAACGCTTCCACTTGATACCTTTTGTAGACGAGATTTCAAAAAAGATTGCTATACTACATTTTACCTAGATAATATAACATCATTGTACGGTGTGTTTTGCTTCTAAATGTTTTGTACTTAATAGTATTTCACAGTATAAAAACGCAGAATTTATGTAATACAAAAAAAAAAAGTCGAGGAAATAAGCAACGCTATCGTATGAAAATATCAAATTTTTTCCCGGATCATTATTTCTTATTTTATTAACAACCTTGTACTTTGTTATTCAATTTCGAGAATCCTTTCGTGAAATGTATGAAAAAAAAGGAAAAAATGGCAATAAAACGTTATTAATATATATATTGTCGTATGATTTTTAAATCACCATTAAATAGTGTTTTTCTCGTTTTAATTCTTTATAAGAACAAAATAATGCAAAATCGACAGAATCGATTAGAGTTTGATTGTATTTAATTTATAATATCATCTTATGTTCCAGTTTAAACTTTACTAAGTTAAACGTTGACTTTCGTCCTGCAAGTGTCGATACAATAAAGAAACAGTCAAGAGGTTCGAACCCACTTCACAGCAACTAGAGCAAGCATGTTACAAATTATTCTTGTGTTGACGTATTGTTTATAAATGGGGGTGGAAGGTTGTTTTTGAATTTAAACACTAATGCACACACACACACATTCACAAACACTCCCCGCCACATACATACACACACATCTTTGGAATGTATTTATTCCTGCCTACAAAAGTTTAATATATCTTTAATAAAGAAGTAAAACTCTTTCGTTTGAGTCAAGACATCTTGCAAAACTGTGTGAATTGGTTACTGTGTGTGTGTGTGTGTCTGTGAGTATATTCTGTAAGTACGAGTGAGTGTAGACATGTTTTGATCCACGTAATACAGGGTGTCCACAAAGTCTGGGTACATGGAGTAAATAAAATCATAACATAAACAATTAAATATAAGAAATAATAATTTCTTAAAGTATGTGTTAATCCCCATGTGGGTACATGGAGTAAATAAAATCATAACATAAACAATTAAATGTGGGAAATAATAATTTCTTAAAGTATGTTTTAATCCCCCTGTACCCATGTGTCTGTGGACACCCTGTATAATGTCCCTGCTATTTTGTACGAATTTTCAGCAATTCACTAATCGATAGTATTTGGATCATGTGAATAAGTTCTTGGAGGACTCCGGCATTACAAGACGTTCCAT
The DNA here is from genome assembly GCF_001194135.2 of Octopus bimaculoides. Classification (NCBI taxonomy): domain Eukaryota; kingdom Metazoa; phylum Mollusca; class Cephalopoda; order Octopoda; family Octopodidae; genus Octopus; species Octopus bimaculoides. The sequence continues at coordinate 9,180,875 of NC_069001.1, read as the reverse complement.
GAGGTCTGATATTCAAAGCCCAGTGCATTTATAGTAATGGATAGAGATGAAAATTAATATCCTGTTCTACACACACGCGCGCGCGCACGCACACTTGCAGGCTTTTGGTTACTGTGGTAAAAATACTCGCCTGTAGTAAAAGGTATAGACACTGTTAACAGCTCAAAGCTATAAACGAGAATTTTTAATCCAAGTTCAACTGCTGTGAACTTGCCTTCAGAATTTGAAATATGTGTCAAGCATATTTGAACTAACCTAGAATTTCGTTTGTTTTCCATCACTATCACTTCTCGCTACTACCTATGTTTTTGATCTGATCAGGCGGTCTACGAGAGCATATCAGTAACTCGATGATTAAATGTGAAGGTGTATTAGAGAAACGAATGAATACATGCTTACACACACACACATACACATACAAAGTTTAATTGAAATATGTGTGCTTTCGTGCGTGAGTGTAAATGACGTGAATATTTTGTGGGAGACCAACATGATAGCATGATTAAAGCTGATCTAATTTATAAGAACTACTTTAACTTCTAGTGGCCTTGATTGTGGGGACCTATCAAGGCAATCAAATTAAACCTCATATACAAACGGTAATCTATTTATTGAGCTATGAGAAATTAAATGTTCGCTGACGCTGACATTCTCACTGAACTTATCCAAATGCTGTGAATCATTTTCTCGTGTCTGGCGAATCATTTTTCTATTTATCCACTGCTTATAGCAAAATCGTTAATTCTTTCTACTGTAGGTACAAAGATTGAAATCTTGAAGGGAGATGGCTAATCGATTACATTGACCCCCAGGGCTGAATTGGTTTTAATTTTTATCAACCCCGAAAGAAAAGTCGGTCCCGACGATAAAATGCCACTAGACATTTCGGAAAGGATTCTTCCAGGTCGCTAAGGATTCTTCCAGCTCACTACCTTATAGCAAAAGTCATAATTATTCGTACGGATGGCACAAAGATTGGAATTGTGGGAAAGGGAGATCTCAGTATTCAACTGGTACTTTATTTTATGGACACTGACTATATGAAAGGCAAAGACGACCTAGGGGCGTTTGAACTCGGAATGCAAAACCGTAAGAAATACCGCTAAGCATTTTACCCGGAGTGCTAACGATTCTGACAACTTACCGCCTTCAGCGTAAAGGTAATAATGCCAGCTATTATGACGAAAGCACTGATGATTTTTTGCGGAAGGGAATAAATTCAATAGCCATTAATTAGTTGACACATTTTTCTCTTTATTTTCCTTTCTATTTATATAACTTAATCAGTGGAAGAATGCCTACGCTCAGCTCATTTTCTAGGGCTTTTCAAACTTATTAGAACAATTTTTCATCTGATTTGATTCTTTACCCGAATAATTGATACATAGTACACTTCAACACGCTACACTGAATGACCAATTTGTGACGTTACACTGAGTGACATCATGTCTACCACCCATTTGTAATGTATTTCATCAATCCCAAAAGGATGAAAGTCAAAGGAAATATCGGTGGGATTTGAACTCAGAATATAGCGACCTAATTAAATATAACTAGATATTCTGTTGGCGTTCTAACGATTGTCAATCGCCTTTGACAAAATATTTCATAGGAGAAATTGAGTAACAACAAGAAAAATTATTATTTTTTAGAAAGTAACTCTTGATTGTTTTGCAAGAGAAACTAAGCACGAAATATGTTTTATATGACGGCAAGCATATCCATCATTATGTGAAGGTAGCTGTGTGGCTGACCAAGAGTGTTTTAAGATTATGCTCAGTGCTAACTGAAACGTGAAGATGTACTACTTTCGTTACATTTCTTTCATTAATTTTCTTTTCATTTCGTTTTGCGAACCGTATATACTCAAATAAGCGTAACGGATTTTTAAGGAGAACGAATGAAAGCTAAAACAATGAGAAAAATTGCTTTTTTTGTTATGGTGCATACCCCACTACTACTATATTCTGACATTTCTACTCTTTAATTTCTCTCTTTATTTTTCTCTGCATTTCTCCCTCTTTCTTACATTCTTCGTGCATTCTCACTACATTTCTTCTCTGGCATATATATAAGGCACTACAAGGTCTCAAACTTGGTCACTTAGCTGTGTCGGAAAGCAAGCTGTAACTCGCTCTGCAAAAGATTTTCTCCGTCGTCCCGTTCGTTCCCCAGATAGTAAACAATTTCTTATTCGATTTGAATATTTTTCTTGAACATCAAATATTTGAATAACAACAAAAATGTCTCAAGTAAAATCAACAACAACAACAGCACCAAGACGAAAAGTTAGGAGGAACAGTATTCGTGTTCCACATGGAGTTTCTATGCCAGTTTATACTCAGAGAGCTCCAATAGTCTTGGCCAAAGGAGTCGCAGCAGCAAGTTCTCAAAAACATGTTGCTGATATGAAAAATAGCAGAGAGAAAGAAAGGAAGGCAATGCAAGGTTTGAATTCAAAGCTTGCCAACCACCTTGAAACAAAACGTATGTTGGAGGCTGAGAACAAACATCTTAAGGAACTCTTAAATAAATCTAGGGTTGAATTTAATATTGATTCAGTCAAGACCTCATACCAAGAGCAACTGGATGAATTGAAAGCACTCCTAGCAGACAAGGATAAGGAACTGGCAGCAGTAAAGTCCCAAAATGAATCGCTTGAAGAAGAAGTTGAAGATTTGAGCGAACAGTAGGTACAATTTGCTGTTAATGTTTGATTTTTGTTCTCCTTCATGTCGTTTAAAGCTTCTACACATCATAAAAATCCATCTTAAAGGTTTGGTTAATTTCTCTCAATTAGACTACTATAATTCTTTTCCCCCCACATTCTACCTAAAGTGAATTTTCAGATTCTAGTTAGGCATCAGGTCTTAAAAATTTTAAGATTTACAATACCTCAGATATAATTTTAAGCACGTAAATTTTGTAGGGTCTGTTTGTTTCAGAACAAAATTTCTTGGTCTATTCTCACATTAGGTAAAAGAAAAGGCGGTCTGGGGAGTTTTTCATTTTTGAAAATAATTTTGATATAACTCGACATTTAGAGAATATACTGAACCGTAAAAGAAACGCGATTTTTTTCAAATTTTATTTTTATTTGGTAAATTCTGAAAATTCACTTGTAAGCGTAAATATTCCAAATATGGTGGTTTATGGCTAAGACCCAAATTGCAGGTAAACTTTCAATTTTCCCGGAAACGGGAGGCCAAAGCGCAGCTGCGTTGAATGCTGTAGGTCGCAAACAATTGTCATGAAAACCGAAATGCATGTGCATCACGTGGAGGTTATGGTCATAAAAATCAACTTGAACTGTGCTCCTGGCATTCGCTATTTGGACGCATCAGGAATGACCCGATTGTCAGAAGCGCAGAGAGAACAAGCTATCGGCCGATTGCAAGCAGGTCAGCGTGCCCTGGTTGTTGCAAAAGCTTACAATATCCATGTCAACAGCATCTATCGCCTGCACCAGCGATACTACAAAACCAACGGCACTGCAGATCGTGCCCGCAGAGGACGCCTCCAGGTGACCACGCCCAGGCAGGACCACTTCGTTCAAGTGCAACACCTCCGTGATCGCTTCAGACTGTCCAGCATGACAGCACACGAGACCATTGGCACTGGACAGCGACCCATCAGCGAAGACATGGTACGACGTTGACTGACGGCCAACAAACTTCGTGGCCGTCGTCCTGCTCTGATTTAGGCTTATAGCATCTCAAACCATGATCCTCGTTGACCAGAATCTCAGATCGAAAAATGTGTTAAACACGGTATGCAAATTAATAGCTCCAATTGTCTGTAGCTATTAGATTTGTTGAGTATATAAACAGATTGGCTGTTAATTACTTAGGACCTGGTCAACTTGATGTAGGTACCTCTGATTATCACCCTCTAAGGTTCTAATATCGTTTACAGCTGCTCATCGTCTTTGTTTTTACAATCTACAGAGAAATAGTTAAATTGGCCCTGATTATATATCTACAACATTCTTTACATATATTCTCTGGAATTAAGTCTTATTTGTAATAATTCCTCTCATTGGACTTTTCGTTCATTACAGTAGCATAACTTGTAATTTATATCTCATTTGTGAGATACCCGCCCACATTACCAGTCTCGCAATGTTCTATCTAATTTCAGTTGTTAATACTGCGATATACAGGGTGACAACAAAGTCTGGGTACATGGAGATTAACACATACTTTAAGAAATTATTATTTCTTATATTTAATTGTTTATGTCATGATTTTATTTACTCCATGTACCCACATGGAGATTAACGCATACTTTAAGAAATTATTATTTCTTGTATTTAATTGTTTATGTTATCATTTTTTTTACTCCATGTACCCAGACTTTGTGGACACCCTGTACAATAGTTTCTCAACCCACTTATTGAGTAATATTTCGATCACTTAACGCCGCGTAACATAACTACACTTCATTCATTCAACTCAAATGCTTAATTACATTCAGGTAATGTTAATGAATAGAAGCATAAAATAGAAATATTTACGTCGATTTCGGTGTAGCTGTACGCTAAAAACTCGCTATTGCAATGTCGAAATGCTATTACTGTCATCCTCTTCGAGTTAAACTGATGTCTGTCGAAAGTTATTTCATACAACCGCTCCAGCTCCGTGTTTGGGGCCGTGTTTAGTCAAACAGAAAAAAAAAAAAAAATCATGTCTACATTCTAAATTTTGAACGGAGAAATTCAGTGAAAAGAGAACATTCGTAATTAACATAATATATTCTAATCATTGATGATCCTTTACTTTTGAGTGAACGTTCTACATCTTAATTTACATCTCATACTAATTAAACTAATAAGCAGTCTGATAAACTAATCTGTATCACTTAAATATTTGAAATTGTTTCAGTTTGTATATGTTGTTGTTGGCACTCCGTCGCTTACGACGTCGAAGATTCCAGTTGATCCTATCAACGGAACAGCCTGCTCGTGAAATTAACGGGCAAGTGGCTGAGCACTCCACAGACACGTGTACCCTTAATGTAGTTCTCAGGCTTAATCAGCGTGACACAGTGTGACAAGGCTGACCCTTTGAATTACAGGAACAACAGAAACAGGAAGTAAGAGTGAGAGAAAGTTGTGGTGGAAGAGTACAGCAGGGTTCGCACCATCCCCTGCCGGAGCCTTGTGGAGCTTTAGGTGTTTTCGCTCAATAAACACTCACAACGCCCGGTCTGGGATTCGAAACTGCGATCCTACGATCACGAGTCCGCTGCCCTAACCACTGGGCCATTGCGCCTCCACCCAGTTTGTATAAGAACAGCTACAACTAATTGTATCCATCCACCAGAAATTACTTTTAAGCCCTAATGTTCCATCCATGATTAACTATTCTTTTGCCATTGATCAATGTATATGTCCATCCATTTATAACTCGGCAGAATGTGAATATAGGGATGTTCTGCCGCTATTCCTTATAGCATATGCGACGATGTCGAGGCTCCTATCTCATTGGCTCTAATAAATACTATTATGAGTATTTCTTCAACGGCTTGCGAGCATATATTTTTGTTTCCATAAATAAGTTATAAAAAAATACGATGTTGACAACAACTCCAGTAGAAAGCACACATAACTTTAATCCCCCTTCTTATCGTAACATATCTGTTTAAAGTTAAGTGTGCTGCGAACAAGATGATTGTAGAAAAGGTGAAACAGAATTAGAATCTATGACGTTCCGGTTGGTTGTTCTGGTTGTTATTTTTCTTTGTAATTTTAATAATAGAATACCGAATACTGTTATTAGCCTTGGGAGATCCTCTCATATTGGCGCTTGGAGCATAAAAGAACGCACGTAAATCGTAGCACACGAAAATCGTTTGTTATGGGCGATGGAATTCCTATATCATCTGATTTCAGTCTACTGGATCTCATCGGTGGGAAGCGTCCGGTTTTGTGTCTGAAAAGATACCGTTATTCTATATTTCATGGCGATGAGATTTGACCGATATGCACTCACCGGACCCCTCCCACTGACGCAGTCTAGCAGGCTGAAATCACGTGATATGGTATTCCGTCGCCCATAACAAGCAATTTTCGTCTGCTACGATTAATGTGTGTGCTTTTATGCACCAAGCGCCTGTATGAGAGAATTTCTCAAGACTGGTAACTCAGCATTCGGTGTTCTAACAAGATACCCACATTAAGTTGGATATAAAGATTGCCTTTTCGTACCAATACTGCCACTGTTCTAATGGTTAATTTTTAGTAAGCCTGCTGGCTAATTGCAACGTCACTGTATGAAAAAGCGCTGATATTCTGCATAATGTGGTCACGATATTTGACTGGTATGCGGTCAACAGACGCCGCCCTCAAACACTCATAGTTCCAGCAGACTGAATTCTTGTGAAAAGGAAGTTCCAGCGCCCATAATAGGCGTTTTTCGTCTGATATGATTTATGCATGCACAAAGGACGTATATAAGAGTGTTATGTCTCAAGCTACTGCTATGTAGCACCTTCGGATGATCTCTACTCAACCGCTACTCAACAGTCACTCAACTGCTCTACCAACTGCTCTATTTATATGTCTTGGGGGATCCTACTTCTTCGCTTGGGGGCGTCGACGCAACAGAGAGAATCTCTCAAGGTTAATTACGCAGTATTCGGTGTTTTAACAAACCATCCACGCTAAATTGGTTATAAAATTTGTTTCTGTCGCTAACAATTCATATATAATATTGGTATATTGTAGTTAATATTTTGTTAACACATACATGTTTCAGTATTATCATGGTTGCCAACCATACCAGTCCATACTGAACACAAACAAATATTCTTTGGCAAAACAATTTCATTATTTTTTCTGTCAGCCTGCGCCAAGTGCAAGACGAGAGAGATAGAGTGCAAGCCGAAATTGATGGCTTACACGATGAAGTTGCCCGCCGCATTGCAGACAGCGAAACCAGCAGAAGGAGGACAAGTGAACTGGAGAAGCAACTTGCTGATTGGAAGAAGCGATATGGCATTCTTGAGGGACAAATGGGTGAACTTAGAACCGTACGTTGCAATATTCCTTCTCACTCTCACGATTTTTGTACACTCACATATACTATCATTTGATATAAATACACTCACACAGACACACACACACACACATACATGCGTGTATGTATAAGAGTATGTATGTATGTATGTATGTATGTATGTATGTATGTATGTATGTATGTGTGTGTGTTTGTTGACTTTCTAAACATTTATAAACATCAAGAGAATGTGAAACAATTCTAATTTGCAAAGGTGGATCTCGAAGGAGTTAAAATTATTAATAATAACAATCGAAGGATTGCTTTTGACCCATGGTAGAAACTCTGTTATACTTACAAGAGAAGCGGATGGATTCCTAATTGCTGCCTTACAAAACGAGTCTTTAACGTAATATTTACATACTATTTCGTATAGATTTACCTGCTTCGAGATCTACCGTTCCAAAAAAGAGTATTTAAGCATGTAAGACAGTGTGCATGAGTGGATGTACATCTGCATGTGTGCGGCGCGTGTAGATGTATACATATGCATACATATAAAGGTATACTTGTATGTTTATACATTTATATATGCATGCATACATACATACATATATACACTCATACGTACATATATTGTTATGCTATATGCCGTTAAAACCGTAGTAGAGCACAGTATAAAACTCGTCCACCTTCAGATTTACCATGTGATATACATAATACGTACTTCCAGCAGTATTTTTCAATTACATACTCACACACACACACACACACACACACGCATATATATACACACACGTATGTGTGTATATGCACGTTTGTATGTATGTATATAGGGATGGATAGATGAATGGATGACTGGAATACATCTATAACACTTGCATTTGAAAAGCTCTAAATGGCGAAAGTGCTTACACACAATACGAAAACTTCCTTTCAACATGTTCGTATCATTCTGTTTTTTTCTTCTAAGAATACTTTTTCTCATATAAAATATAATTCTTAATTTAACATGATCTTTCAACTAGTGGTGTGACTGTATCAAGAGCCCTTACCAATATATATATATTGGGATGAATATATTTTAAAGAATACTGGTTAAATAAAAAGAAATCTGACGGTCACGACACAAACAACAATAAGTAACATTCATCGTCTTCTCTACGAGTGTAAACGTTGTAAATCACATAACAGATATGCTTTTAGGTCATACTAGCATCCCATTTTAAATCTCGTTTCCCACATGTTGTTCTTTTCTATATATAAAACCCCCCTCTGTCACAATCTGTGTAGGAAAATAAATATTTTAGGAAAATGTGAAATCATTTACTGACAAAACAAAATGTAATTTAGATATATACTGAAACTAATGTACAAATATACATACCAATATTGAAAAACAAAATAACAAGGCATGGAGAATATATCAAACATACTACTCTAACAATATTGTCAATATTCATATTGATAAATTAGGAAAAATTCTGAAAACTTTATTGCCAACTATTATAATCATTGTATAATTAAAATCTGACGATACTAAAACGTCTGTTTTCAAAGGAATGGGTAATCCTCTAGCAATATTGTGTGTGAGACGAGGGAAAAGTTTCTTTGTGAACCAGATTCACTTCTCTTGTTTTCGTACTTTATCTTCCATCTAGGACGAATTAATGATGCTTATCTAAAACATATTTTATAAAAAAAATCTATAACATATTTTTTTTTCTAGAACTTACGAAACGAAACTTCTCAAAGATTGGAATTAGAAAACCGTCTGACGTTGCTGGAAGATGAGATTGCTTTCCTCGATGAAGTCCATAATGCCGTAATGTTGCTTTTATTTTTTTTTTTCTGATATATATATTTTTTTTTTGCAAGAGAATTTCCCTGATATTTTTAGTTATTTTCTCTAATAAATTCTCCACGATGTTTTAAGGCTTTCTTACATCAGGTAGATTCACTTTGGCAATTATAGTTAAAGAATTACGACTTCTCAAGTGATCAGTTACAGTTATCTAAGTTCGTAGACTACAAACCACAGTGTCGGTGGCTCCTAACACGATATTGAATCTGCAGTCATCTAAGGCTTTAGTAACTTATCTATAACTAGAATACTTATCTGTAAAATGACCCATTACACATATCTGTTCTTATATAACAATGGACAGACATCACTAATCGCTCTAAGGAGGAGTGGTATTGCTTTCACTAATTTATTGTGCTGAGTTTACCTTCTTCCCAACAATGTTCGGAACTTGGCGGGAAAATACACTTTGTTGACGGTAGTCTGCACTGGCCTCGATAAAATATATACTAGCAATTTACTATCACCAATTTTCTATGCACATTTGTCCATTTCTCATTTTAAAAGCTATGCCATTTCTCTGTTTAAAAGCTATGCCATTTCTCTGTTTAAAAGCTATGACATCTTGTCAATTAAAACTAATATTAGCTTCCTTACCTTCATTTTACTTACTGTTTTGTTTTAATTTCTAATTGCAGGAGATCAAAGAATATCAGGCAATTGTATCAAAAACACAGAAGTTACCTGATTTCCAAGACTCATGGAAGGCTGAAGTTGGAAATATAGTTTCTGACTTAAGCGCCGAATATGAGTCTCAGTTGCAAGCAATTACTGCTGCGATGGAAAGTCGACATGCGGATGAGGTAAAGAATTACCTAGAAAAGAACAAATATATTTGCATGCTTTAGAATTGTTGGGAAATTAACCTCATAAATTGTGTTTGTTCTGTTGCTACATAATCGTTTGAAAATATGATCTCATCGAAGATGTAATCAATCTTACATTCTGTTGTCGCGTTGAGGAGTTACTGTCAGACTGTATACATATTTATATACATTTTCAAATAACATCAATCACGTTGTTGAGAAGCCATATGCTTAGCAATTAAGATTTTCATTATTTTGAAGTGTGACTTGTGATTTCCCTCTTTTTTTTTTTATTTATGTATTCATTATTTTACGGTTTGTCCTCATTATTTTGGCAAGAAAATTTAACTAAAGAAAATATGGTTCTTTATTCATAAGATGCTAGATTATTTTAGCAATTTTTCATTTAGAAAGCCAGAAGCATGTTAATTGAAATTTGTTTATGATTTACTTTCTCGATTAAATCAGAAAAGCAAATTTTCTATAATCTATTACCATATAAAAAGAAAGGCCCAGAATACCACTTTATATTCATCAACATGCATTGCATTTCATCCAGTAGTGCCAAAATAAAATATAGCTTGGTTTAAAAGTTATGTATACCGTCTACCATCCAGTCAGAAATATATCGCAGTCATAAGATGAAAACAAGTTCGATCCCATTCATGATACATTGGACCACTATCTTTTACCATGGACTCGATTTCACCACTACTTTGTGAATAGAATTTACTAGATGGAAATTTTTACGAAAGCCTGTCATATAGGTACATGCAGAAATACGTACGTTCCTATGTATGTAGGTAGGTAGTAATTCCGTGCATATGTACGAGGTCTGATCAATAAGTATCAGGACTGCTGCCATAGTAACAGAGCTAAAGGATGCAGAGTGAAGCCCGCTTGGCACAGGTTGACTTTATTCTCTGTTGAGCATGCGCACTAAGTTTTAACGTTCTGGCTCACTTCCTTTGTTTACAGCAGTGCTTGGTAGGAAGATGTGTAGTGTGTGATTGTCACATTGACCATGGCAGAGAAAGTTGTCATGGCGACACCTGATCAGAGACACACGTGATGTTGCACAAAATGTATGGTGAGGAGTGTTTATGCCGCACACAATTGTAGGAGTGGTTCAGATATTTCCAGAAGGGCCGAAAAACATCGGAGATGTGCGTGCAGCCTTGGGTGGAAAACTTCGAAACACCATCCGTGAGTTAACAGGGGATGTGCAGATTTGTTACGGTTCAGTTCACTCCATTATTACTGAAGATTTAGGTATGAGACGTGTGTCTGCCAAGTTTGTGCCAAAACTGCTTTCAGCTGACTAAAAAGACACTGGGGTTTCAGTTGCACAAGTTCTTGATTTATCCAGAACGATGAAAACCTTTTGAAAACATTGTGTAGGCCTCTGAGCAGGTATCATCAAGCTTTTGGCAATGTTTGATACAGATTGTCTGCTCAACTGGTAAAAGAGACTTGTAGTGATGACAGCATAGTTCAAAACGAAGGTTTTTCCCCTCCCCCAAAATGTCAGGCTTAGTGCTTATAGTATAAAGGAGTATTATTAAGTATTATACAGTATCGCACTTTTCTGCTAGTTGACCATGCTGGACTGAATTCCAAAGTTTTTCAGTTTTTTAGGAAGCAATTTGGCTGTTGTGCCAATTGCACCAATCACTACAGGAATAATTTTTGTCTTAGTCTTCAACAATCTAATCAGTGTTAGTATGGGTATGCACGTATGTAAGCGGATAAATCATAGGTTTTGTATTGGGTGTTAGAAAATACAACTACGATGACAGCGCAGTCAAAAACGGTTGATAGCCATGTCTTCAGGTGTTGTTGGCACTCCGTCACTTACGACGTCGAGGGTTCCAGTTGATCCGATCAACGGAACAGCCTGCTCGTGAAATTAACGTGCAAGTGGCTGAGCACTCCACAGACACGTGTACCCTTAACGTAGTTCTCGGGGATATTCAGCGTGACACAGTGTGACAAGGCTAACCCTTTGAATTACAGGAACAACAGAAACAGGAAGTAAGAGCGAGAGAAAGTTGTGGTGAAAGAGTACAGCAGGGTTCGCCACCATCCCCTGCCGGAGCCTCGTGGAGCTTTAGGTGTTTTCGTTCAATAAACACTCACAACGCCCGGTCTGGGAATCGAAACCGCGATCCTATTACCGCGAGTCCTCTGCCCTAACCACTGGGCCATTGCGCCTCCACTGTCTTCAGGTGTATACACGATGCTTCAGTGTTAAGATGAGTTAATTACCAGTGGAGTCCATTGTGCAGATCACATTGTAGCCCTCCTTTCGGCTGGGATGGACAAGCAGTTTTACTTGGGTCGCTAGGGTAAAAGAAGTTGTACGTATAGCGGAGAAAGGGTGGCGAGTTTTAATGCCTAGGTTTTAATGATCGGTTCTGTGAACAACCCAGCGATTTGTAATTTTTCCCTATGATGTCCCCTCAGCATTGGCATTTGAGTAAAGTAAAGAAAATTTGATAATAATAATGATTCTTATTATACCAACAGTTACAGAAATTGAAAGCAGGCGTCAGGACCATCCCAGCAGCTCAAGGCAGCGGGCTCAGTTCAAGTGGAGCATCTTCAGCATCGGGTGAAAATAGGCGTTCACGTATGGAAGGAAGCACTATGAGGGAATATGAATCTACGGTAAGGAATATTACATAAATTATTCTATCTCTCTATCTATCTATCTATCTATCTATCTATCTATCTATCTATCTATCTATCTATCTATCTATCTATCTATCTATCTATCTATCTATCTCTTCATA
>NC_069001.1:9163054-9167737 GCF_001194135.2 Octopus bimaculoides | reverse complement strand
TATATATATCACTCTTACCTTGTCCAGTTGATCCAATCAAAAGAACAGCCTGCTCGTGCAATTAACGTGCAAGTGGCTGAGCACTCCACAGACACGTGTACCCTTAACGTAGTTCTCGGGGAGATTCAGAGTGACCCAGAGTGTGACAAGGCTGGCCCTTTGAAATACAGGTACAACAGAAACAGGAAGAAAGAGTGAGAGAAGGTTGTGGGGAAAGAGTACAGCAAGGTTCACCACCATCCCCTGCTGGAGACTCGTGGAACTTTAGGTGTTTTCGCTCAATAAGCACTCACAACGCCCGATCTGGGAATCGAAACCGCGATCCTACGACTGCGAGTCCACTGCCCTAACCACTGGGCCTCCACCCATTAATAATTAGAGTATTAGTAACTGTAAACAGTGATATAGACAAATGGTTGAAGGGGACCGGAATAGAATGTCCTGTAGAGCTTCTGCAGAGATAGACAAGAAGAGATTATGAGAAAGGTTTTGAGCACTAGAAATACTATTGAAAGTTTGTGTATGTCTAAGATTACAGCTAGTAACCTGCTAACCACAAAAATTTTATCAGGAATAAGAACAAACTTGAGTCATATAGAATGATGATGATGATAGTATATACGATTAAGTATTATGCTTTGATACTTTTTTAATATTTAATAATTGTATTCTTTATTTTGTCTTTATAGATATCAAGTATGAAAAGTAGAATAAGGGATCTAGAATTTCAATTGGAGGAGGCCCTAAGCAAAAATGCATCTGAGTATGCGACTCACAGAGCCGAAATTGATAACTTGCGTTTGGAAATGGAGACAATGTTGAAGGAATTACAAGACCTTATGGATGCTAAACTCTCACTGGAATTGGAAATTGCTGCATATCGCAAACTACTTGAAGGAGAAGAGAACAGGTAAAAAATAGATATTTCACTTAAAATAATATTGTAAATTCTTTCCGTCTTTTTGTAGGTTCTCATCAGCTTATCTGGAGACGCAGAGACACTGTTGGGACATTCGGCATAAGGAATAGGGAAGAATTGATGCTCTAGATCTAAACACAGATGGAAGAAAAGAGAGAGAAGATGAGAGATGGAGAGAATATGTGTGTGTGTGTGTGTGTGTGTGTGTGTGTGTGTGTGTGTGTGTGTGTGTGTGTGTGTGTGTGTGTGTATGAAAGAGAGAGAGAGAGAGAGAGGGGGAGAATGAAAGCAAAAGACGCAACGACAGACAGAAGAATCCACAGTAGAACTGTGCTATTTTCTTTAATTTGATTTTGATGGGATTGGAACCGAGGCAGCAAAGAGTTCGAACGAATACTGCAAGTCGGGTACTTAGTTGAGCATTGTTATTGCTCTTTGTTCCTTCTCGAGCCATGCCTGGCTCATAAGGGCCAGTTTCCCGGTTTCATTGGCGTACAAGCTCCCCACCTGGATGGGACGTCGGTCCGTCACAGGTGAGCTGCTAGATGCAGGAGGAAAGTGTGAGAGAAAGTTGTGGCGAAAGAGTCAGCAGAAATATGCCATTACCGTCTGCCAGAGCAGCATGGAGCTTAGGTGTTTCGCTCATAAACACATACATCGCCTGGTCTGAGATTCGAACCCGTGATCCCTCGCCCGCGAGCCTGCTGCTCTAACCACTAGGCCATGTGCCTTCAAAGTTGGGCATTAGTTGATAATAATTTGGGAGGTGCACGCAGAACAGCGAGACTCTGAAGGGAGTTAATATTCACAAATCACGAAAAGCAACTGCGATCAGATAATTCACATACAACATTGAATTACGTACATTAATATTTGAAATCTTGCTATTCTGATTGAACCTCACTAATTATTATCTATTTGGCAGACATCATCATTCATCAAAAAATAATTTGTTTCCTGGTTTTTGTAAGTAACGACCTGTACTTTTAAATTCGAGACAGCTTCGACTGCGAGGATACACAATACGATGGAACGGTCTCAATGATTCAAAGTTCTTTACACGGGTGAACTGCGTGAGCTCTGAACATATATCGTTTAAAGGGAGGAGATATTTTCCGATGCCAAAGACAACAGTCATCAGATATTCCCGTTCTAGTCTACCAGAATATATTAAGAATACATTGTTGTTTGGATTCTCGCTGTTCTACGCAAGCTTCACGAAATATGAAGATCATGTATTCTTAAAAACAAAACATGACGGTTGAAATGCCTTTGATTGGGATTGGCGTGGGGCAAAACAATACTTAACAAACTAAAACCTATGATAACACCGCTCTAAACTTCATCTTCTGCTCCACATTCTGCTTGTCATAACTGCATAGCAAACAGCACATACTTTTCCTGGCCACATCTCCATTACAGTACCTGTACATTTACACATAATAGAAAATAGGGGCAAGCATAGCACCTTAGGCAAGTGTCTGCTACTACAGGATCGGGTCAGCCGAAGCCTTGTCAGTACATTTGGTCGACGGAAAGTGGAAAAAAGCCCATATATATATATATATATATATATATATATATATATATAGGGAGAATTCACAAAAAAACAAAAGATGAAGACAGTTGGTGTAGGCAACAATCAGATGTATTAGTTTAACTCTCGGGAAGTGAAAAAGTCTTTAACGTTTCGAGCCTACGCTCTCCCACAGAAAGGAACACAGAAAGAAACAAGGAGAGAAAATAAAGAATGTGTAGTGGCTGGCGATCTATCATGGCGAATGCCGAACAAAGTGGTCATACAGGAGAGCTAGGAAGAAGAGGAGATAATAAAGTAGTGGTGATCCCAAAACGAAGGTGCGCGTGCGTGTGTATAAGAGAGCATGTATGTGCGTGTGGAAGAGGGCTGGTGACCTTGACGCGTGCTTGTGTGTATGCGTAGGTGTGTGGATGTAGGGCTGGGAATTGGCCAATGCTAGTGTTTGCGTGGTGGTGTGATGTGATGTGTTGTTGTGTGGTATGGTGGTGTATGGTGTAGTGGTGTGTGGTGAGGTGTGATATATATATATATATATATATATATATATATATATATATATACGATAGAACAATAGAATAAATATCAGCCTTTACAAAGAAAACGGTGCTTGGGTTGATTCGTTCGACTAAAAACTCTTCAAGGTTGTGCCCCATCATGGCCGCGGTCTAGTAACTGAAACCAGTAAAAGAGAAAAGAGGGACGATAAAGTCAAAATCTCTCTCATACGCTTCAAAAAACAAAGAACAATAATACGCATATATTATTTTACAAACCACCAATTTTCTATATTACTACCAGTAACTAATATAGATATTGGAAATATATACACACGCAGGCTCACATTGTTCTCTCTCTCTCTCTCTCTCTCTCTCTCTCTCTCTATCTATGTAATGATACAAGGAGCGGTGGCTACTGTGAATGATATTCTGCTAGACCTAATAGGAAAAGCAGTCAAAATTCAATTTGTCCATTTCCTACTCTATAATATAAATTGACTCTCAAATTGACATGATCAATCCTGGCATCACACACTTTTCCTGTCTAGGTTAAACTAATGTTGAATACGAACAACACCACATCCACCTTCAACAACAACGAATATGAAAATATTCTTCTTCGTGTTGGAGGTCATCTTTCATTATATTTTCCTATTCATCTACAATATTTATTGAAATTTCATTAAATGTATTCTACTTTTACAGAATGAGTTCAGCTCTTACCAGTATTGGTGGATTTCAAACAGACGCTGAGTCTGCACTCGCGAGCGCATTATCTTCAGCAGGAAGTAAGTAGCATTTGTTTTCTTCTGCACTTTTTTAAATCAAAAATTAAAACAGAAGATATAAATACCCCCCATCCACCCCCAACACACATGTTCTTTTATTCTTTCACTTGTTTAAGTCATTTGGTTGCGCCCATGCCAGAGCACCGCCTTGAAGGTTTTTAGTTGAACAAATCGAGCCCAGGACTTATTTTCTAAGCTTCACACTTATTCTATCATTCTCCTTGCCGAACCGCTAGTTTACGTTGATGTAATTACATCAACACCTATTGTCAAGTGGTGATGGTGGGGAAACAAACACACACACACACACACACACACACACACAGACACACACACACACACACACACACACACACACACACACACACACACAAACAATGAGCTTTCAGTTTCCATCTGCAAAATCACAAGGTTTCGGTCGGCCCGAGGCTATAGTAGAAGACACTTGCCCAAGGTGCAATGCAGTGGGACTGAAACCTGAACCATATGGTTTGGAAGCAAGTTTCTTACCACACACTTGCTTACGCCTCTATTTATATATATATTTACGTATATATGTATGCACACTGACACACACGCGCATTCATATGCCTATATAAATAATTTTTTATAAACGTCTATTCATCCATGTATAAAATGATCAGTACATATATCTATACGTTTGTTAATATATCTGTATGATTGTGGATGTTTCTGTGAATACTTGTGAGCTGTTATACAAGAAAGTTATTGGTTTCTCATACCAACTAGAGATTTGGATCGAAGCGAATACTTTTAACTTTCTCTGTGCACATAATTTAATTCCAATGTGTGTAATACATCATGAAGCCTGCGAGACCCGATTTCCCCACCAAATAAACTATTCTCGTTTGTGAATGATTAAATAAATAACTGAATATATATATATATATATATATATATATATATATATATATATGT
>NC_069001.1:9149918-9159489 GCF_001194135.2 Octopus bimaculoides | reverse complement strand
TATATATATATATATATATATATATTCGGCATAATTAAAAAACTTAACAATCTCACAACAAACGGAAAATTTTAGAAAAACATAAATACAAAATTTGTAGCTAAATCCTTGTCAGTCAATGTTCAAAAGAGCATTACAATTTGAGATTTTAACGTTGATATTGTCCAGTTATGTTGGCGCCAGTGGCGAAAAGCCACTGGGAATAGCTAACGAACGTACAGCTCAATGACGAAAACAAACATCACAAAATAATATATACATATACAATAAAAAAGCCATGCGGCAATCCATATATATACACACTCACATGCATTGATAAATAGTTATATTTCTGAGCGTTTTCTTCATCAGATAAAATGACTATGAGTCGCTCCACAAATGGAACTGTGGCCATCGTTGAATTAGAATCCGGGGGAAGATACATCGAAATTGAGGACCATGCTAAGTTTCCAAAGGTAAGTGTTTTTGAATTCAGTGACTGTCTTTCTATTTTCTGTTTTGTTTTTCTGACGCACCTTTCCTGAAAACAGGTCCAATTCCACATTTATAACGTTTTCACATTGATTCGTTAAGACGACCAAATGTTAACATCCACTAGTATTTTCGTTTGCTCCTTTAGTGTACATAATTATAATAACATGTGCGTATGTAACTCCTCGGTGCCACCGCCTTATAGAAACCGCAGTAAATCTTCATCACCTCTTTCTACACACACACACACACACACACATGCACAAACACATATATAGGTGGACACTGAGGTTGAATTGCTTTCATCATTTCACCACTTGGCAACCATATATCTTCTGTTCTGGCAAGCTTTCCTCGTTTCATCACCATCGAAGTACATTTTGATAGTCCAAACTCCATCTTAATATCATTGGAGAAAATCCGCACAGATATATATACACACACAAACTTATATACACAAACATACCCATACAAATGCATTTACATACAGACATAGAGATCTATTTTCCGTCTATTTTATTCATTGATACATTCGCTATCCATGTGATTCCTTGTCATCAAGAAATCTTAACCATTCTCTATTGTTTAATGTATATATTTTTCTAATCTTAGGGGTCAACAACCTTAAAGAACTGGACATTGACCCAAACCCTAGACAATGGAAAGAGCTACACCCATACATTTAACGATGGTAACGTGTTTGCTTCTGGTAAAATGACCAAGGTAAGTTTGTGTCGTCTTTTAAAATGTTTATTATTCTTATGATGTGATTAAATATCAGATTTTATAAGTACCACTTTAAGTAGACAAAAAGTGACCCAGTGCTGGAAGTCACAATTCGCTATGAAACATTAGAGCAATGTTTGTTATATTGTTTTTCATATGTTAACCGTAATATTTTTATCTATTACGTCTGTCCAGGATGATTATGAAGAGTAGGGGGGATGAGAGAAGGAGAAGAAAAGGAGGATTCATTTACTTTCTAGTTACTTGTCTCCAATTTGTATTTATATTAATAATATTAATGCCTTATTAATTAACATAGTCACCCGTTCAATTTCCACTCGTTTACTTATATATATTTTTTCTAAAATTCTCGTTGATTCTTGTAACCTCTTCAATATTTGTTGTCTGTCCTTTGTCGGATCTGCGTTCTTTTTGTTTGCTTGTGCGCATGTATGTGTATATATATATATATATATATATATATATATATATATATATGAAGAATCTTGCAAACCAAATACAAAAACGAAATAATAATATTAAATTCAATTGTTAACTGAAATTTAATGCCTCCTCTCTGACTATTGTAGTAACCACGTACTGAGGTTGATACAATCGACTAACAGATATATCCACTAAAATATAAAACTGTGCTTTTGCAGAAATCGTTAGGACATCTGTAAAATATGCGCTTCGATATTTGTTTTCGGCCCTTTATGTTCTTCGTTCAAATCCTGCCACATTCAACTTCCCCCTCCACTATTTTGGGTCTATAAAATAAGAATACCAGTGAAAAAGTGGAGTTTATGTAATCGACTAAACTTCTCTCCCATAATGCTCCCCTTGTGTCTAAGTTACACACAAATATCACTTTTGTTGATGATGTTACTATCCTTAATTCTTTTTTCCAATTTTAGATTTGGGGATCGAAATTCGGTGCTGGTCAAGAAGGCATCACATCTTCTGCTGTCGAACAATGGGGTACATTGGCAGTACCGTCGACAATTACTTTGAGAGACGACAAAAATAAGGTAAGATCTAGTTTATTGCTGTAACATTTTGTCTCCCACTTCTCTGCCCTCGTTCTGAAATGCAATTCTACTTTTAACTCCATGCATTTTGTGAGTCGATGAGAGGACAGCGACGTAGTCATTCGATGGGACCAACTACCAATAGTAACCAGATCTTCGTGATCTATCATCCTGTATAAAATGAACAATACTCATTTATGGAGAGTAATGTATGACCAAATCTGTAATCGAACCATGCTTTGTCCAAATCATATATATTTAAAGGATTTGGGATATTCAGTGTCGGGGAGAAATCTTGTTCAGTTTAATGAAATGTTTCATTTGAATTTGCTAGTGTAAAAATCGAATAATAAATATTCTGGCCTTCGGTCAACACCGACGTCCCTATGTATTGTATTCATGACACAGGCCAGAATGACTATCTTACGTACACTACATGAAGATGCTTACTCTGGTGGTGCATTAACGCTTTAAGCTCCCTATTTATTCATTGGTCTTTTTTTTTTGCTTTTCAGGAAAGTGCTGTCCTTGTGATCAAAATAAACGCATAAAGAACGTAATTTATCTCAGCTGAGAAAAATTGCTTTTGTTGCAGTTAGCACAAAGTTTCAGAAAGTCTCCCTTTTTCCGTTATAATAATAATTTCAATAAAATGATAAGCACTTGCAGTATTTTCTGTTTTAAATTTTTTACATGATCCTCTTGAATTTAAGATAATTGTAGAAAATGAGTAAATTCATTCGTCAATACAATATATTTTGCAACATTTCGACAAACTAATCAAATATCAAATAGACATTTCAGCTTGATAGCTTTTGTTATCATGATCCGTTAGTCTAGTTACCTAGGTACTATGACCAACCGTCTGTTTTGTCCCCAAATCTTTTATACTTAATGGTATTTAACACTAAAAACGCAAAATTTATGCTATTCAAAAAACGCTACAATATCTGAAAATATGATTAAATTTTCCACCAGATTAAAGATTTTGTTATTTTATTAACAATCTTGTAATTTGTAATTTGATTTTGAGGATTTTTTGTTAAATTGTATGAAAAAAGGCAATAAAATGTTACTAAAATGTATATTTTCGTATGCTTTTTTAATCATTAGTCTCCTTCTCATTTTATTATTTTATAAGGACAAAATAATGCAAAATCGATAAAATCGCATAGTTTTGTTCTATTTATTTCATATCATTTTAGTTCCCAGTTTAAATCGTATCAAGATCAACGTTGGCTTTTTTCCTGCATGTATCGATGCAATAAAGAATCAGGCAAGAGGTTTAATTCTGCTTCACAGTAACTGGAACAAATGTCTTCTAAATTATTCTCGTGTTTACGTATAGTTTATGAACAAGCTTTATGAACGGGTTGGAGAAGGACGTTTCTTGAGTTTATGCAAATATACCTTTGGGATTGTTTTAGGTTTTCCATTCTACAATATTTTGTAGAATGAAAACTGAGGCCAAAGTTCGAAATACTTTATAAGGATTTTTGGATTGCACAAGGACATTTCCGATTGCTACCTGCATTGTGGAACAAAGTCAAGATGTACTTCATTATCTTCCAACAGCATGCACGTGATCACGTGATACGAGGTTCTGAGTATGCCCCTCGGCGCAGTTAAGGTCAGCACATCTTCAAACAGAGTTCGATAGAGGGATCCATTCGGTCCCCTCCTATTCGCTCTAGGGATGGATAACATTGCTCAGAGCATCACGACTCCTTTCACCATCTGGTACCTGGATAATGCAACGATAGGTGGGCCAGTAGTGTCTGCCACGATCTCCGATCAATGGTTCCTGCTCTAGCGAAGATCGGCCTCGATGTAAACTCATCCAAATCGGGGGTCATGAACGTCAAATAATACGGGCTTTGCAGTCTCCGTCTCGTACGTACTTTCAATACTGCACCAGGTAGAGTTAACCTTTAAGTAGGACGTTCTTATACTGAGCCTCCCGGATCCACCCACCTGTCATTTGCTCCATCCTCACGAAGACAATCGATGCCTACCTACCATTGTTCCTGTTAAGGAATTGCTTCCCCATGCCGATGCTATTGTATACACTCCGCATTGCCTCTTGCTACAACCTCGTATCTCTCCTCACGGACATCAATGCCTGTATTCAGTGGACCGCTGAAAAGATATGCAACGTTCGTTTCGATGACACTGGATGGCAACAGGTAACCTTACCCAGCAAATACAGCAGCCTCGGCTTTCGATCACCTGTCTCACAGGCTCTGCCGTCTTTTCATTCGTCAGTGACCTCTTACCGTGTCCTGATTTAAACAACTGAATCAACTGTGATCGAAAAACGTGAGGCAGCCTACGCGACATGGAACCAGCTCGGCCAGCGCCCAGCTGATGCCACATTCCTCTCCTTTCTGTGGACGTCTAGTGTTCTGAAAAGAAATGAGACGCCATCCCGTATAACATGACTGAGGACGAGCTAGTGCGCCGGCTTGACTGACACCGTTTACAATGTTTCCTTTTAGCCTCTGAGCCTCACAGCAGAGCTTGCCTCAATGCGGTGCCATCACTCGCAGCTGGCACTTAGCTTTATAGTGACAAACTGCGTAATAGCCTTTCTCTAAGGCTTGGTCTTCAGATCTGCGAGTCGCGTGAATGCCGCCGCAGTTCTACAGTGAATTCTTTCGGCTTCCGCCCACTGTCCTGCCTTCATAGTCCTCGCCACCTTCCACGCGATAACGCCCATAACACGATTATAAAGCAGGGCTCAGCCCGAGTCAGCGGGGCGGGGCTAAACCGGGGAGATAGTAAAAAAGCGGACATGATGACAATTTTCCCGTTCCGTAGCGGTTGGTCCCTCAGCTGGGGTGTCACATGCTGTGACCCTTCTCCAGCGGCAAGTCGAATTTTTTCAGCTACCAGCCCAGGCTCCGATGCTCATCAGGCTGAGAAAAACAAACTGTCAAGGTATCAGTCGCACTCTGACAGGTTAATGATCGAGGCTTTGGAAGTTGAGACTTTCAGGGTTCTTCGCTCGCGGATCATATACCTGCTCACCGATATTGGGGTGGAGATTGCTGTCTGTGAGTGTGTGCCACGTGAATCAGAGTGGTTGTTCCAGTGCATCTTCCTTGCTATCCTTCGGGGAAACCATTTTCATTTTGTCTGCTGGTAACATGAGAAATGTCATTCACTGACTTTATCAGAAACCACAACTGAGCTTAAGACTATATTGTAACAGTGTAAAAGAAAATTAGAAGTCTCATACACAGACACAAAGATCTACATGTCTTGTGCGTGGGTGCGTATTTGTGTCTGTGTGTGTGCGCGTGTGTGTATGGCTGTGTGTGTGTCTGTGTGTGTGAGTATGTTTGCGTTTGTGTGCGCTTCACTGAATGTTTATAACCTGAGATCGTATAGTGTTGTCTGTTATTATTTCCCTGTTTAATAAGTCACCCTGTAGTTCTGCGATTGAAATGAAATCTCCCGTGTTGGGAAAACGGTAAATCAAATAAATGTCACCAAGTGGAAACGTATCCAGCTGCAAAACAGTGCCTCAATAAAAAGTATTCCTCGAAACCAATCATAAGTACTCACTTAACTATTTATTTCTCTTCCGTACAATTACTAACATAAAACGAACGAGGTATATTCTATTCTTTCAGTATTTTTACAGCCTTAAACTGCTGGGCGGAGGTCATGATAAAGAATTCAATACAAAATTGTTTTGGTCGTATTTCTCGACACACTACTTTACTGAGTAGCTAAGTTATATTTTTTTCCCACGCCATAGTTTTAAATGATATAATGAAAATATCACGGCCACACGCGTGCGCGCATATATCTATATCTCTCTATCTATCTATCTATCTATCGATATATATATATATATATATATATATATATATACATACATAGATGTATATATATATGTATGTACGGATATATATATATATATATATATATATATATATATATATATATATGGCAAAGTAAGAGTGCTGCTTAACAGAACCCTCGAAGAAATAGTGTCCTCTCGAGTGCTTTCTCGATATAGCTGCCTAAATCACAACATGCAGGGGGTTGTGCTCCAGTTCTTCATAATAATGCGGATTTTCTTTGCTCCAGAAATAAATATTCCAAGCCCGGCCACTATAGTAAATTGCAAATTCATCGGAGAAAACACCTTTCCACGTTGTGGGGTTGTTGGAAACACATCAAGAAACCGTCCACATGCCACATGTCTTTTGTCCCTGTCGTTGTCGCTTAGTTCGTTGACGAATGTTGGCCTAAACGATTTCAAATGAAAACCCTTTGTCATGGGTGTTGGCATTATTCATAACAATATTGACAGGTGGTGACAAAACTTTAGGACCAGCCTGTACTTCATCAAAGCTACTCCGGTTGGTCAAGTGGTGATGTTAAATTGAGAGACAGATTGTCAACCACCTACTTATATATTTTATCACACCCAAAAAGGTGAAAGGCAAAGGGAACGAGGGAGTGCATTTGAACTGAGAATGTAGAGAGACAACTATATATTCGATTAGCGTTCTAACCTTTGACAAAAGATTTCGTGGGAGAAATTGTGTGACGACAATTAAAATATACTTTTCAAAAAGAAACTGGATCGTATGCAAAAGAATGTATGCACCGGGTACGTTTTGTGTGACAGCAATTCTGTCAACCTTTATGAGATTGTAGGAGTGTAGGTGGCTGAGGATGTATTGCGATTATGCCTGGAACTAACTGAAGCGTGAAGATGGGCTACTTGCACGATTTCTTTTATTCTTTTTCTTTATATTTCGTTTTTGCCAATCGTATACAGAAGCGTATAAGCTTTTTAAATGAGGACGAGTGAAATATAAAAGAAAGAGAAAAAAAAAACTTTTCTTTGTTATTTTATATGTCTCACTCAGTGCATCTCCCACTATTACTCTCACTTTTTGTTTTCCTTCATCTCTCTCTTTATCTATCACCACTTCTCTTTCTCTATCAATAAGGCCATCCCAGCATTTTGCCCTCTCACTACAACTATTCTTTGGCATATATAAAACAGGATAACGCCCTAGACTTGGTCACTTCACAGTGTCGCAAAGCAGGTTGTAGATCGTTCTGCAGAATTTTTTTCTGTGCGCAACGTCTTCCACATACTGGGAACAATTTTTAATCCATTCCAGTTTTTTCGTTACCTTTGAATAAAAACAAAAATGCCGAATCTTAAGAGACGAAATCAGAGGAGGACCACTTATCGTACTTCATTAAACCAAGGCCGGGGCAGTATGGCCATGGGAGTCCCTATTTCTCTGACCGCTGGGGTGGCAAAAGAATCTTCTCAAAGAAGTGTTGCTGAAATGAAAAGTAGCAGCGAAAAAGAAAAGAGAGACTTACAAGGTTTGAATTCAAAGCTTGCCAACCACCTTGAAAAAACACGTATGCTGGAGGCTGAGAACAAATACCTTAAAGATCTTTTAAATAGAGCTAAAGTTGAATTTAACGTTGATGTGATCAAAATCTCATACCAAGAGCAGCTGGATGACTTAAAAGCACTCCTCGAAGACAAGGATAAGGAACTTGCAGCTGTGAAGTCCAAAAATGAATCGCTTGAAGAAGAAGTTGAAGATTTGACTGAACAGTAAGTAAAATTTTCTCTTAATTTTTGCGCTCCTTTATTATGTCGTTCAAAACTTCTACACATGAAAAACATCCATCTTAAAGGTTTGCTCAAGTTCTCTTGATTAGACTATTCTAATTTCCTTGTAACTCGCTTTTTTCACATTCTACCTAAAGTGAATTTGCACATTCTATTTAGGTATTCAGATCTTAAAATTTTAAGATTTGGAATATTAAATATATCATTATTAAGCACAGAAATTTTGTTCGTTCTGCGTTACAGCACAAAACCTTTTGGTCCATTCTTATATTATATAAAAAAAATTCGGTCTTGCGAGCGTTCCAATTTTGAAAAGATTCTGGATATACACATTAAGTATTGAAAAACGCATCAGAGGTAGAAGAATATACTATAAATTGTAATTAGCAGTTATTTACTTTCTAATAATGCATTCATGATGTTATCGTGAACATCAATAAAAAAATGGACTTAACCCCGCCAAATAAAAAAAATATTAAAAAAAGAGGAAAAATGACAGTTGTTCAAGCTAACACTTTTAATTCCATCTATTGAACATATTAATCCTTTCCGAACTAATTATATCGATAGGACCGTTTGTCAGCTCCGATATTAACTAAATGCAAAATTAATATGATCTATATACGCTAATCTGTCATACTGACAAACATCCTTCAAATTATGAAAAGTGAAGAATACATTCAACAATTCTATATAGTTTTATTTATGTGCATACAGCTATGAATTAATCTTCACTCTATACCAGCATAAGATTTAGTAAATTTGGATATTCGTATTTTGTTCATGAACCTAATGCAGTTTTCTGATGGGAGTCCAAATCTCCGTTAGTATCCATCCATCCACCAGTATTTGATGATCAAAAAGATGACCAGTCATTTTTTCTTTTTTTTGTTGATCAATGCATACATCCATTTACAACACGGTATGATGTGAATATAGAGATGTTTTGTAGCTACTCCTTGTAGCATATCCGACTATGTAGAGTCTACTTACTCGCCGGCTTTTCAGCGATATGTGTATATATTACGTAGTACACCAATATATATATATTTCTTTCCATATATAAACTCCTAAAAAAATACGATGACTGGAACAACTAAAATCGAAAGCTCATAAAACATTAATTCCTCCTTCTTATAATAACATATTTATGTAAAAGTAAGTTTCTTGAGTACAGGAAGTGTGTAGAAAAGGATAAAGAGAATAAGAAAACGTGACGTTTCGGTTGGTTGTTCGATATTTTTCTTCATAATTTGTATAATATTGGTATATTGTTATTACTATTTTACTAAAATATAAACCAATGTTTCATCATTACCGTGTCTGCCAGTCTTACCAGTCCATACCTAGGATAAATAAATATTCTTCAGCCAAACATTTTTGCTATTTTTCTGTCAGATTGCGCCAAGTGCAGGACGAGAGAGATAGATTGCAAGCCGAAATTGATGGATTACACGATGAAGTTGCCCGCCGCATTGCAGACAGCGAGACCAGCAGAAGGAGGACAAGTGAACTGGAGAAGCAACTTGCTGATTGGAAGAAGAGATATGGCATTCTTGAGGGTCAAATGGGTGAACTTAGAATGGTATGTTGCAATACTTTGAATTCGTAATCACTCGCACGCTCTCTCTCTCTCTCTCGATTCTCCATAAACGCTCACACGCACATATTGGAAGCAAATACGTACATATACAAATACATGCACGCACACACGCAC
>NC_069001.1:9149010-9149758 GCF_001194135.2 Octopus bimaculoides | reverse complement strand
ACACACACACACACACACACAAAAGTCGATTCTAAAGTTAAAAGATTAAGGTTTAAAAAGTATGCGTTAAATGCAGTATCCGAAACTTGTTCCAGGGCAAGTTGTATGTCTGCGGAGCATGTTCACCACTTATGGCTATCAGGTATCATTAACGATACTTTGTATTTAGCGTTGGATCAACTTCCAAGAATTTCAGGGTGGACGTAGGGTATATATTAAACATTAACAGAGAAGACGGGGTGTAGCAAAAAACAGTTGTTTCGTCTTAATGGTGCACTGTTCCCTAGCGGGCGTTTGCGGATCGAAAACTGTAGACTTTGGCTGAAAAGCGTATATTCTGCTCAATTCTAAGATCTCAAACACTGTATTGAACTCCAGGTCAGAAATTCGCCCATTCCTGACTGACTTGATATTTTTCCAGCCTTATCATTTAAGGTCTAATAAGTATAGCTCTTCTCCTTTTTTTTTTTTTTTACATTTAGATTTTTGTTTTTCATTAAAAAAATTTTCGTTTTCCGTTGTTTACTGTGTGTGTTTTATATATGCTGCCTTCTGAATTTTTTCGCGTTTCTTCTATTATTCAATTTCTTTAATTCCTTATGATATCT
This sequence comes from Octopus bimaculoides, assembly GCF_001194135.2. Taxonomy (NCBI): domain Eukaryota; kingdom Metazoa; phylum Mollusca; class Cephalopoda; order Octopoda; family Octopodidae; genus Octopus; species Octopus bimaculoides. The sequence goes on along the minus strand of NC_069001.1, from coordinate 9,149,150 downwards.
GGTCTGCGCCTGAAGATTATGTTTGAGTTTTCTCAACACATGAAACTATTAGTAGCGATTTGATACATGTATTGTGGCCTTTAAATAAATAATACTTATCTCTCATCAGACGGAGTACGTTTTTGTGAATTGTCTATCAG
>NC_069001.1:9142348-9144848 GCF_001194135.2 Octopus bimaculoides | reverse complement strand
ATTTGCTGTGAACAACTTTATATTCTCATATGTACATTTCTATTTAGCATTACGTTTTCAATTTATGACAATTTCTCAATAAAAAAAAAACCTAATATTCTTTATCTCCATTTTACTGTTTTGTTTTGATTACTTTTTGCAGGAATGCAAAGAATATCAAGCAATGTTATCCAGAACACAGAAGATACCCGACTTCCAAGAATCATGGAAGTCCGAAGTTGGAAATATGGTTACTGAGTTAAGCTGTGAATATGAGGCTCAGTTGCGGCAAGCTACTGAGCAGATGGAATGTCGACATAATGAACAGGTAAAGAAACACATAGAAAGAACAAATATATTTGAAAACTTTAAAACTGTTGGAAACTTAACTTTAAAAATTGCGTTTGTTCTGCTGCTACACAATCGTTTGAAAATTCAATATTCTTACATAAACACGTAGTGTGTTTCTAAGAAAAATTTAAAGAATCTCTTTCACATTTTATAGTCACGTGGAACAGCTGCTATCAGACTGTACACATACACATATTTAAACATATGTTCAAATAACATCAATCATGTTGTTGAGAAGCTATTTTTGCATTGCTTTTTTGACTTTCTTTGTTTTGAACGGTGTATAATGAAGTGAAGCATGTGGTTTTCCTTTTTTTCATGTATGTATCCACGACTTTACTGTTTCTTCCCTAATTGTTTTGCATTAATAATAAAACTAAGGAAAATGCAATGCTTTTTAGTTAGAGAGGATTATTGTAGCCATTTCTCATCCAGAATACCAGAAGCATGATATTTCAGATTTACTTATGATTCATTTTGTCGATTGAACCATCAAAGCAAATCTCTTGTAATCTACGATTATACAAAGAAAGTCCTGGATACCAACTTTATATCGATCAATATACATAGTGTTTCATCATGCAAGATAATCTATTTTGTTTGCCGAAACAAAATTTAACGGGATCGTAAATCATCTATCATTTCTCATCCAATCATAAATATATCGCAGGGTAGGGCTTTCCTGTTAGTTAACACTGCAAGACTCAATTCCAATATTAGAAGAGTAAAGGTTAATCGTTTGACATTTACAGAAACTAAAGATCAACAGAAGAGCTTTCTCTGAAAGAATTTTGGTCTCTTTGATTATGAAGAAATTACAGAAAAAACGGGCCCTTGTTTTCTATGCTCTGAATAATCTTTGCAGGCGCGGTAAGGCATCATCCGGGTACAACCAACACATGTGCAGAACGACGAAACAGTCCTGAAAAACACAGGCTGAGTGTCCAAGCGATGTTATGTTGTAGATAGAATTATGTTGACTAGCTGTAATTATGAGTGAAACTGAGTTAGCTATTAGTGGAATCCGTCATGTAGATCAAACTATTGCATTCCTTTCTGCTGAGATGGAGATGCTGCTTTACTCTGATGGCGATGGAAAAAGATATTGCAAATGTAAGAGGCAAATTTCATTTGACAGACACTGTAATTTTCAGACAAGACCCATCTTCTTTCAAATCACTGAAAAGGGAAGGAAGACGAGGAACTGTCTGTGTAATTTTTACTTCTTATGCCTAGTTTTTCCCATCTGGTTTTGTACAACAACTCAACCATTCGTAACCTTTCCTTATAATGATCACTCAGCATTGGTGAGTGTGAAAAATTAATACTTATAATTTTTTATTATCCTCAATAGATGCAGAGACTGAAAGCAGGCGCCAAGCCCGAAATGGTTTCTCAAGTCTCCAGTGACAGGCGTTCACGCTTGGAATCAAGTGATATGTCGGGTCAAGTAGGCGCATATGAAGCTCAGGTAAGGAACAGCACACAAATCTATCTATCTATCTATCTATCTATCTATCTATCTATCTATCTATCTATCTATCTATTCACTTATATATATATATATATATATATATATATATAGTAAGAATTTACGAAAACACAAAAGACGAAGACGGGTGTGTATGCAACAAACAGATATTATTAGTTTAACGCTCGGGAAGTGAGAAAGTCTTTTACGTTTCGAGCCCACGCTCTTCGACAGAAAGGAACACAGAAATAAACGGGGAGAGAGAATTAAAAAAATGGTTGAGTGGCTAGCGATCTATCATGGCGAATGCCGAACAGAAAGGGTCACACAGGAGAGTTAGGAAGAAGGAGAGATAATAAAGTAGTGGTGGTCTCAAAACGAAGGTGCGCGTGCGTGTTTACGTGAGAGCGTGTATGTGCGTGTGGATGGGGGCTGGTGATCTTGACGTGTGCGTGTGTGCATGTGTAGGTGTGTGAATGATGGTGTGAGTGCTGAGAAGTGGTCAACGCTAGTGTATGCGGGGTGGCGTGATGTGGTGTGGTATGGTGGTGTGTGGTGTGGTGGTGTGGTGTGGCAAGATGCGGTGTGGTGGTGTTGGGGTGTGAGGGAAGTGAGAGTGGAGGAAGCAAGAGTAGTTGTAAGGGATGGGATGGGATATATATATATATATATATATATATATATATATATATATATATA
>NC_069001.1:9140928-9141709 GCF_001194135.2 Octopus bimaculoides | reverse complement strand
CACACACAAACCCACACACGCACACACACACACACACACACACACACACACACACACACACACACACATATATATATTTACGTATTTACGGATGTGTATACACATATACACACATTTATATGACACTGGCACCCCGTCGGTTACGACGGCGAGTGTTCCAGTTGATCCGATCAACGGAACAGCCTGCTCGTGATATTAACGTGGAAGTGGCTGAGCGCTCCTAAGTCACGGGTACTCTTAATGTAGTTCTAAGGGAGATGATTCAGCGTGACACAGAAGGGGACAAGGCAGCCTTTTTTGAATTACAGTTACAACTCCCTTATCCCAGCTTTGTGGACTGGAGCAACATGAAACAAAATGACATAAGACGCCGCTCAAGGACACAACACGCCGCCGGGATCCAAACTCACGATTTTAACAAAATGAGTCTCTACACCTGTTTCTGACTTCAAAAGTACTCAAAACTGTAAAATCTTGATACATGTTATCAAATCGTGATGTTTTATGGTGTGGGATAGAGAGAAAGAAGTTTTCATGAACTAATAATAATAATAATAATAATAATAATAATAATAATAATAATAATAATAATAATAATAATAATAATAATAATAATACAAGATTAGGAATTGTATTATAGTTTCTTGTAAATAATCGCTTTATTTATCTTGTCTTTATAGATAGCAAATATGAAAAGTAGAATGCGAGAGCTAGAATTTCAACTGGAAGAAGCTCTAAACGGACGGGCAACAGATGCTGCGAAATACCAAGCCGAGATTTC
>NC_069001.1:9139298-9140471 GCF_001194135.2 Octopus bimaculoides | reverse complement strand
GATCGAAAAACTTTATTTTGACCGTGGTGGGATATGAACCCAGGTAAAAAGGTGTTCGGAAAAATATTGCAACTCTGGTACTTAGTTGATAATAATTCGTAAGGTGCGAGATTCAATAGGGATGAGATATTCTGATATGAGGAAAAGCAGCGGCGATCAGATAATTCACATTGAACATCGAATTACATACGTTATTATTTGGAATCTCACTGGTCTGCTTACACCCCGCGAATTATTATCTGTGTGGAAGACATCATCACTCATCAGAAAAGAATTTTATTTTCTGATCTATAAGTAATATCCAGTACTCTTGTTAGACTGACCGGTCCGGAGTATCTTCGACTGAAAATATATTGAATACAGTGAGACCAAATCGGTGTCTCAAAGTCCTCTTACAAATTGTGAATTGCGTGAGTTATGAGCCTAGATTTGTCTAAAGGGAGGACATATACACCGATGACAAAAACTACAGTGATCAGATATTCCCGTTCGATTCTGCCAGAACATATTAAGAATAAATACATGCCAAATTCTTTGCATTATTACATTATGTATTTCTAAAAACAAAACTGGGGGGACTAAAATATCTTTGATTGGGATTAGCGTAGGACCAAAAAATATATGAAAAAATATCTACAGTAAGCAATTACGCATACCACAATCGACCGGTGGTAGGAGTGAACTCACTCTCCGTTAGACTTGGAAGAAAATACAGCCTGATTCGTGCCCATCCAAATGGTACACTTTAATACAGGAAAATCAAATTCAGTGACCTAATCCGAGAAACCAATTAACGAGGTCACCTTCTTCATCATAAACTTTTTGTATCTACGTTGTTGTTGTTGTTGGCACTCCGTCGCTTACGACGTCGAGGGTTCCAGTTGATCCGATCAACGGAACAGCCTGCTCGTGAAATTAACGTGCAAGTAAGTGGCTGAGCACTCCACAGACACGTGTACCTTTAACGTAGTTCTTGGGGATATTCAGTGTGACAAGGCTGACCCTTTGAATTACAGGCACAACAGAAACAGGAAGTAAGAGTGAGAGAAAGTTGTGGTGAAAGAGTACAGCAGGGTTCGCCACCATCCCCTGCCGGAGCCTCGTGGAGCTTTAGGTGTTTTCGCTCAATAAACACTCACAACGCCTGGTATGGGAATCGAAACCACGATCCTT
>NC_069001.1:9138405-9139212 GCF_001194135.2 Octopus bimaculoides | reverse complement strand
TCTACGTTGTTGTTGTTGTTGGCACTCCGTCGCTTACGACGTCGAGGGTTCCAGTTGATCCGATCAACGGAACAGCCTGCTCGTGAAATTAACGTGCAAGTAAGTGGCTGAGCACTCCACAGACACGTGTACCTTTAACGTAGTTCTTGGGGATATTCAGTGTGACAAGGCTGACCCTTTGAATTACAGGCACAACAGAAACAGGAAGTAAGAGTGAGAGAAAGTTGTGGTGAAAGAGTACAGCAGGGTTCGCCACCATCCCCTGCCGGAGCCTCGTGGAGCTTTAGGTGTTTTCGCTCAATAAACACTCACAACGCCTGGTATGGGAATCGAAACCACGATCCTTTGACCGGGAGTCCGCTGCCCTAACCCCTGAGCCATTGCGCCTCCACTAAACTGAGATTAAACAGCAACAAAACCACATCCATCTCCAACAAGAACGAATATTAAACAATCTACTTCTTGTTTGTTTGCATGACAACATCTTGGACATCATTTTCCATTATATTTACATACTAATCTAAAATAATTCTTGAAATTACTTTGAATATATTTAACTTTATAGGATGAGTATGGGTTCATTTCTGAGTTCTACTGGTGGATTTCAAACGGACAGTGAGTCTGCACTCGGGAGAGCATTACAAGCCAGTAAGTTTCACTAGCTTTCTTCATCACTCGTCTCATAATCTGTAACATGTTTCTCTCTCGCTCTCTGTCTCTCTCTATCTATCTATCTAACTATCAAATATCTTTTCTTTTATATATCATTATACAAACATACATACATAATACATACATACATACATA
>NC_069001.1:9137850-9138395 GCF_001194135.2 Octopus bimaculoides | reverse complement strand
TACATACATACATACATACTGGTACTCTGACTTTCGCAACAAAATCTCATCTTGAACTCCTACAGAACATCACTTACCCTTTGTTGACTCTCTGGCCTAAAGAAGCCCAGTGAATTCAAATGATATACTTGTCAAAAGGGGTGACCATCATGAGATTTTTGGTGTCTTATATCCGCGACAAACAGATTCTCACAAACAGATTCTCACTACATATATGCATAGGTATATGTGTAACGCACAAATACACACGCACACATGCGCACGAGCACTAACCCGCACACCCACACACACGCACACCCACACACACACACACACACACACACACACACATGCACACGCATATATATATACGGTTTATAATATTCATACTTCTGGATATTTTCTTCTCAAGGTAAAGTGACTATGAGTCGCTCTACAACTGGCACTGTGGGCATCGTTGAATTAGAAACCGAGGGAAAATACATTGAAATTGAGGATCTTGCTAAGTTCCCAAGGGTAAGTGTACTTCGATTTGGTGTTTTTCTTTCTGTTGTTGCATTAGGCTT
>NC_069001.1:9129723-9137366 GCF_001194135.2 Octopus bimaculoides | reverse complement strand
TATATATGTATATATATACATATATTCATACAAACATATATACACACACACACACACACACACACACACACACACACACATACACGTTCACAGATATAGAAATCAATTTTACCTCTGTCACATTTTATAGCATTCGTTATCTAATTTATAGTCATCATTATTCCTTCTGCAATGTATAATGTGTTTGTTCTTTCTAATTGTAGAGCTCAACTAACATGAAAAACTGGACATTGACCCAAAGGCTAGAAAATGGCAAGACCAACGTCCATACATTTACCAATGGTGATGTTTTTACTTCTGGTAAAATGATGAAAGTAAGTTTATGCTGTTTTTAAAAACATTATTATTCTGATATTAACTAAATATCAGATATTATAAGCACCAATTTAAATCGCTAATATTAAAGGCAGACCAGTGAAGTTAATGGAATCTGGTATCTAGCGATTGATGAGACTCAGCATATCCCATGACACTTTAGAGCAATATTAGTTATATGGTTGCTGATATGTTTACTGTACTAATTTATTTTCATTACATCTGACCCATGTGAGCATGCAAATGTGGACGTGAAAATGGCAAAAATGACGATGATGATGATGGTCACGAGGATAATGATGATGATTCAGTTACATTGCAGCTGTGTTGCTAAGCATGTTTCCAAGTTGTGCATATATCACATTAAAACCATTAGCAGTTAATTCAAAATGGATGCTACGTCTTTGACGACTGCAGTAGCCACGGAGAAGAAAACAGTTGCTAATCATTCAGTGTTCAATCAAAATTGTTAGAGCGGTGAACACATTGCCTAGTGTTATTCGTTCTACTTCTTCACATTCTTAATTTAAATCCCCTTAATGGCTATTTTACATTACCTCATCTGGGGTTGATAAATTGTATAAATTACCAATTACGTACTGAGGATTATAACATCGATAGACAACCTTCTCAATAATGTTTCATACATTTTGCCTTGGCAGGATCGTTAGAGTGTCCGAAAAATGTTCTTTGGCATTCGTTTTCGGCTCTTTACTTCGCATTTTCAAATCTTCCCGCATTCAACTTTTCCGTCCACCACTTCTTGTTTATAAAATAAAGTACAAATGAAGAACTGGAGTCCGTGTAATCGACTAAACCTCGTGTTCATACTTCTGATTTTTGTTGACGATGTTATTATAATTAATTCTTTTATATCCATCTATAGATTTGGGGATCAAAATACGGTGCTGGTCAAGGTGGCATTGTATCTTCTGTCTCTGAATGGGCTACGATGGCCCTAGCCTCAACAATTACTTTGAAAGACGACAAAGGCAAGGTAAGGTCCCCTAATTCATTGCCTTAACACACATTCTCTCTCCCACTCTTTTCATCTTATCTCTTGAGTACACCATGCACTTCGTTAGTGAATGCGATAATATCAACGTTGTTACCAATATTAGCCAAATGTCTCTGGTATACCATCCTACATAACATGAACATATTTTATTTACGGAGACAAAGGTGTGAACAAATCTGTTATAGGAACATGCTGTCATAAGCAATATTTCGTTGTCAAAATCACTTAATATTTAAAGGGTTAGGAGCACTCAGTGTTAGAGAGAAATCATGTGTAGTCAAAATAAGTAATGAAATGTTTCATTTTAACTTCTTAACGTAAGGAGCAAAGAAAAAATATCCTGTCCATAAAACTCCTGTGTATATATTCGTCATACAGAAACTAATATGTAACATCGCTATTTCATTAGAAGAAGATTATTTTAGAGAAGCCTAAACTCTTTAGTCATGAATCTCTCTGCCTATTCATTGTTTTATATTCAATCTTTTTCACTTTTCAGGAAAGCGCTGTCCTCACTATCAAATCGAACGCATGAAGAATGTAGTTCTCCTGCTGAACTTGTGTGCATTTTGTCTCAGCTGAAAAGTCCTCCGTTTTTGTTAAAGTTAGCACCAAGCTTCATAAAGTCCCTTTTTTTTCACATCATAATAATAATTTCGATGAAATAATACTTCTAAGTTCTTCAAATTTTCTGTTTTAAATTGTTCACATGATTATCTAGAATTTGCGATAATTAAAAAAAGGAAAAGGAAATACAGTTCTTAAAACAATATATTTTGCAACACTGCTACACAATTATCATATATTAACAAACGCTTCAGCTTGATACTTTTGGTAATCATTATTTCAATAAAGGCTGTTACCTAGGTATTATGACAAACAATGTACTTTCTCTTTTGCTCCCAAATGCTTCATAATTAATGATATTGCATACTATAAAAACGCAAATTTATCAAGGAAAACACGCAACGATATCTGGCGAAAATATAAGATATTTTTCCAGAATAGTAAGCAGTATTTGTTATTGTATTTACAATCTTGTACTTCGTAATTTAATTTCGAGGAATTTTTTTTTTAAATGTATGAAAAAAGGGCAATAAAATATTTTTAATATATATACTTTTGTATGCTTTTTTAATCACCTTTAAGTAATCTCCTTATTGTAATATTTTGTAAGGGTAATATAAGCAGAATCGATAGAATCGATTAGAGTTTCGTTCTATTTATTCCATAACATCATTTTATGTCACTGTTCAAATCGTATCGAGGTCAGCGTTCCCTTTCGTCCTGCATGTGTCAATACAATAAAGAATCAGTCGAGAGCTTCAATGCCATTTCACAGCAACTTGAACAAATATCTTTTAAATTGTTCTTGAGTTCACGTATAGTTTTGTTGTTGTTGGCACTCCGTCGCTTACGACGTCGAGGGTTCCAGTTGATCCGATCAACGGAATACCTACTCGTGAAATTAACGTGCAAGTGGCTGCGCACTCCACAGACACGTGTACCCTTAACTTAGTTCTCGGGGATATTCAGCATGACACAGTGTGACAAAGCTGACCCTTTGAATTACAGGCACAACAGAAACAGGAAGTAAGAGTGAGAGAAAGTTGTGGTGGAAGAGTACAGCAGGGTTCGCCACCATCCCCTGCCGGAGCCTTGTGGAGCTTTAGGTGTTTTCGCTCAATAAACACTCACAATGCCCGGTCTGGGAATAGAAACCGCGATCCTATGCCCGCAAGTCCACTGCCCTAACCACTGGGCCATTGCGCCTCCACGACGTATAGTTTATTAACGGGGTTTAGTCAACAACTGATGTGAAAAGACGCCTCGTGGATTTATATATCAACGCTCACGTATGCACTCACTGTGTCTTTGACATACGTAAGTATACCTTTGTATCTTATTTAGGTGTTACACCCTATAAATTTTTGTAGAATGCAAAACTGCGTAGTTTAAGAGAAGACATCGACATAGCTTTGTGAATTGTTTACTGTATATGAGACTGTGAATAAATGTAATTTCAAGTAGATGTAATTTCAAGAATGTGTTCAGCTAAGGACCTCAAATGGAGAATCCCTGATATATTTACGAAGCCACTAATCGATAGTATCTGGATTATGTGAATCAGTTCTTGAAGGATTCCAGCTTTTCCGATGTTCCATAGTCTAAAACATTTACGATAATGGGCCCAAACAAATATTAAGAGACTGTTCTCCGTACATACATACATACATACATACATACACATACACATACACATACATAGATACATACATAGATACATACATAGATACATAGATACATACATACATACATACATACATAATCAACAAAACTGTGATGGCGAGGTACGAGAGCATAGGAGGAACTTAGTTTCAATGTGGCTAGACTACAAGAGAGCCTTTGATTCTGTTCCCCACTCATGGATGCTAGAAGCCCTTCAACTTCTCAATTTCAAGTGAGCAGCGTAAAAGACATAGCTGACCTGACTTCATCGTGGGCCACCATCTTGAAATTAAATACAATGTGTAACTGCTTTATCGCTGATAGAATTCAGTATCCCAAAGGCATATTTCAAGGGGACAGCCTCCCTGTGATGCCGTTTATATTTCCTGTAAACCCCTTAAGGTAGACTGAAGGATATCTCTCTGGTTCACAAGGAAACAGGAATACCAAAATTACACACTATTTCTTTGTGGATGACTTGAAACTTAATGCAAAAAATATGCAGGAATTGAAAAAGAACTTTGACATAGTTACCACATTCTCGAAGGATGTAGGTTGGAGTTTGGTCAGGATAAATGTTGTTAAATGGTTGTGAAAGGGGGAAAACTGTAAACCAGACTAGCAACATCTCCATCAATGACTTCACTGTTTCCCTTATATCTGACAAGAAATGTTACAGGTATCTAGGGTTGGATGAAAATATATCTTACAATGGCACCTGTAACAAAACACGTGTCACTAAAAAATATTACAGACAAATAAAGAAATTTTAGACTTCAAAACTTTCTGCATTCAATAAAACAGTGGCCCACAATGTGTTTGTGTGTTTGCAGTGCCAGTACTCATACCAACATTTGGGCTGCTTGATTGGACACTTGATGAGATTCGAGCAATTGATGTGAAAACCCGGAAATTACTAACAAGCACATATAATTTCCACATAAACAGTGACGTAGACCGCCTCTTTCTGAAACGAAAAAAGTAGCAGAGGCTTAAGATCGATCCAAAATGCCTTTGAATGTCGTATTATATCCCTTCGGGATCATCTTTTAACCACCAAATGTCGAAGTGCGTCTCTTGACTAAATTTGCATACATGAGGCTGATAACATAAGACTTAGAAGGCAGCTCCCTCAACAACATCTCTAGTCGAATAACCTTAAATACATGCCCAAAGATGAGCAATATTGATATACATATATACACACATGTATATACAAAGAGAGAGAAAGAGATAGAGAGACTCAGAGAAAAAGAAGGCGACATGTTTTTGTTTTCGGCATGAAGGGCAGATAACAGTTATGGGGAATCTCCAGATGCACAATCTACTGCACCAGGGGAAATATTTGAATACATTCTTATCCTGAATAAAGCGGTGATTAACTATTTTCTTTGGAAATTGCAGTTTAAAACAAAGCCTAAGATGTACGGATTTTATTTCACAATTTTTTTCGGCTATATGCAACCACATCACAAATTTGAGACCGTACTTATACCTTAAGAATGAATGAAATTATTCAATAGCAAAAGACAACGAAATACATGTGCTAGATTTTTGTCGTACACAATGACGAAAACTCCATACCTCAAGTTAAAATATTTGCATACTCTTTACTCTTTTACTTGTTTCAGTCATTTGACTGCGGCCATGCTGGAGCACCGCCTTTAGTCGAGCAAATCAACCCCAGGACTTATTCTTTGGAAGCCTAGTACTTTTCTATCGGTCTCTTTTGCCGAACCGCTAAGTTACGGGGACACAAACACACCAGCATCGGTTGTCAAGCGATGGTGGGGGGACAAACACAGACACGCAAACATATACACGCACATACATATATATATACATATATACGATGGGCTTCTTTCAGTTTCCGTCTACCAAATCCACTCGCAAGGCTTTGGTCGGCCCGAGGCTATAGTAGAAGACACTTGTCCAAGGTGCTACGCAGTGGGACTGAACCCAGAACCATGTGGTTGGTAAGCAAGCTACTTACCACACAGCCACTTTTGCACCGGAACAATTTTCAGTCAGAATGTATTTTCAAAATCCATGAATCCTGAAAATTGTTAATGCATGCAGTTATGCTATAAGAAATGGGTTTACATCCTCGACTCGCTTGCTTTCAATGCTGAAATAACTCTTGAGATTATCAGTTGTAGTAACATTGACTGAAAAACATGAATGAATTCAATATCAGTTGATTAATTCGGCGACAAGAAGTGATTGGTACTTTATTTCATCTACTAAGATTGGATGTACGTCAGTACATAGCACATTTTATCATGTGACTCGGAGCAAGAGGACGACTAGAACGTATTTGATCATAGGTTTTTGCTCGTTCGTGGCTGAGCTGGAAGTAAACATAAAAACACGGTATCAATCTCAAGCCGACGAATTAGCTTTTCGACTGTAACTTGTAAAGAAATAGCTGACTGATCTTCCTCAAATCATTCCCTACCATCTAGAAAATGGTTTGATACTTTGAACAATAGTGTTTGGTGTAGAAAAATGGTAATCTGGCCAAGATTTTCATCATTCGATAGCTTGCATGATTCTATAACAGACTGTCAGAAATGTCAAAAATGTGAAAGAAATCTTGGAGTAGATACAAATATACAAATTAACATGCACACAAATACACATATGTGCACGTACACGCGCGGACGCAGAAACAATCTGACAAAAACATAGACACATATACATAGGCATTCACAGATGCACAAATGCACAGATGCACAAATGCATACATGCACAAATGCATACTTATATATATATATATATATACACACATAACATGTGGCGCCGACATCGGTCATCTCAGCTTAAGGGGATTATTCATCTTCCATGAAAATGAATGTCATCCCTTAAAGCTTTTGCCATTATGAATAGTCTGGTACAAAATTAGTTATCCATCCCTACTGGCCACCAAAATGGCACAGTGAACAAAGCAGACTAAAAGCTCGGCGGAGAAATACTCAACATACAATAGTAATGCATGGGTAAATATTCCACAAGCTAGATAACACCAGCCATATTGACAAATGTATTATTCTCTCCTGGACCAGCGGTAAGTATATCACATCTCACCTAGACGTCTGTATTATTGCTATGCTGTCCAGGAACAGGAGATTGCTACCAAAAATACCTGAGGAACAAGGGAGGTAGACATGTCTCCTCGCTACGGTAGAAAATGTCCTTTAAGCCATACAAATGTGGAGCATATTACCCATATTATCATCAGCTGCCTAAGAATGTGAAACCTAACGTTGTTGCAAAGACATTTTACAATTATACACAAAGGAAGAATTGCCCTGACGGCTGTACCAAAAGTGCACCAGAAGTAGGACTGTAATGCATTCACACCTATAAAAAAAAAGAAGGAATATTGTGGAACATCCCGATAAGAGCAACACACGTCAGACACTGTCCTATGGGACAGAGAGTAAAAGACACTGATTGTAGTTTAGATTAGATTTCCAACTGATATGAAGGTTGCATTAAAAACACTAGAGACAAACAACATTAACTGATAAAAAATAACTGATAAAAAATGAACTCGTTGGTACCTAGAAAGATTTGGGTTCACCATAGAACAAACCGAATTAATCCAAATACGATCAATCAATGATCCTGTTTACAATTTGCAAAACTTTCGAGAGAATCTCCATATAATTTCTTTATGCTAAACATATGGAAAATGTTCCAGGGAAACCCTATGTTAATTTCCTGGTCCAGACATATGCACACATCCTCATATATACAAGAAATGCATTGAACAAGCAATCATAAGAGTGAAACACAAACACATGTATACTAAAGTGTAAAAAATGTGATGCACACACACTTGTATAAGAAAGTAAAACGCGTATCCACCACAGAGGTACATATTATTCATGAGCACAAACAGACATATATACACATATCAACCAATTCAGGTAACCACATCACACAGCACAAATATCTGTCTTAACGAAAACGAAAGAGCTTTGTCAGTTGCTTACGAGACAGATTTGACTTTTCCAAAAGAAAAATTATTATAAGTCCCAAAGGAAACTTATACACACGTATATAAATATACACA
>NC_069001.1:9124853-9125534 GCF_001194135.2 Octopus bimaculoides | reverse complement strand
TATATATATATATATATATATATATATATATATGAAAGAAATATTATTTATTTTTCATAAAAGAACAAACTGAAGAGAGCCTATTATATATCCGAAGCCAATTTATTCATGCAATCCAAATATGAAAGCAAATCACTCAGCCATTTTCACGTAAAGAGAGAATAAACACACACACTGGTGTATTTCACATAAAACGTATAAATATATATGTATACTCACACATAATAATCATGTGAACGCATGTGTTGTACTTACAGTCAGATACGCTCACACACAAACGCACACGCGAACAGACGTGAAAAGGAGAGACAGACAGACCAATAAATTTCTAGAGCTCCACAAGTAATTAGTGCATTTGCACACACATTTAAACACATATATGTGCGTGTATATATACACACACATATATATATATATACATATTCACACGCATATATATATATGTGTGTATGTATGTATAACCATATATTTATATGCATGTTATGTCTCTATATATATATGTGTATGTGTATATACATACATACATCTCTCTCTTCCCCCCATATCCCTCTTCCCTCTCTCTCACTCTCTTTCTCTTCCTCTCTTTCTCTTCCTCTCTTTCTCCCCCCATACCCACCTTCCCCTCTTTCTCCCCCCATACCCACCTTCCCCCTCTCTCAATCCCCCTTCCCTCTCTTATAC
>NC_069001.1:9112233-9123846 GCF_001194135.2 Octopus bimaculoides | reverse complement strand
ATATATATATATGTATATATATATGCATACGTGCATGGATACATGTATATATATGTGTGTGTATATATATATATATATATATATATGCATGTATGTATATATATATATATATGTGCGTGTATATATATATATGTATTGACGTATTATATATAAAGGTGATGACACAGGATAAACAATGGTTATGTCATTTATGAACCACATTTGTTTATAACCATTTCTGTTATATGATACAGTGGACTCGTTAGTTGTGTGTCTGAGTAACATCTTACAGCTTCATGGGAGCCTTGAATATGAAGTGCAAATTATTTGGAGAAAACGAATTACATTTGTGCATTATACATATATTCATGTATATATACATGCGGTTGTTGTACTGGGTGTACGTCGTGCGACGATTAAGAGACTGTATTATAATAATAACTCCTGGTAGTTGGATTGGAAGCGGTCTGCTATGCAAATATTTTTAGACCTTTGAGAAATTGAATATTCATTGAATGTTCAGTACATAAAACATATGTTCAATACATAAAACCTAACTAAATGCTGGAAATCATCTTTCAGTGTCTTGGTATTTCTATTTATTCACTGTTTATAACAATTGATAATGGTTTCAAATTTTGCCACAAAGGCATCTGTTTTGGGGAATGGAATGTGTCGATTATATAGACCCATTGTTCAACTCGCACTTAGCTTATCGACCCAGCAGAATCTGAACTCAGAATGCAGCGGCAGATGAAATACCGATAAGAATTTTGCCCGGTGTGCTAACGTTTATGCCTGCACGCCGCCTTATTTGACAAACGTAATAATGCCTGCTGTCATTGTCAAAGCACTCGTGAAATTTTGAGGGAGGTAGTATTTTCGAATTTATAAGCATTAAGATATTTTACTCTTTATTTTATTCTTTATTTATATAATTAATTTCATATAATTAATCAGAGGGAGAATATCCATTTACGTTATCTATCCTGGAGTATCCTGGAGTATCCACGAGAATACGTGCTACTGAATGTCCTTCACTAAAAGTTACGCCGAATGGTGGAATCGTAATGTTAAAATGAATGACAGATTGTCTACCACCCACTTATAGTATGTTTTGTCAAAGCCGTAAAGATGAAAAGTAAAAGAAATACCAGTAGGATTTGAATTGAGAACGTAAGGAGACGTAGCTAAATACAACCAGGCATTATTCTATTGAAGTTCTAACTTTTGTCAATCACTCTTGACAAAAGAAATCATGGTGAAAGTTGGGTAACCATAAATATAGTTTATTGTTCAAAAAGAAACTGGATCGTTTGCAAAAGAATGTATGCACAAAGTATGCTTTGTGTGACGGCAACTCAATCTACCTTTATGATATTGTAGGTGTGTGACTGGCTGGGAGTGTATTACGATTATACCTAGAGCTAGCTGAAGCGTGAAGATGTGCTACTTACACAGTTTCTTTTATTCTTTCGCTTTAAATTTCTTTCTTGTCAACCGTACATTTCTTTACATTACTTTTTGAAACAAGTGTATGAAGGCGAATGAAATATTAAAGAAAGAGAAAAATAGCAACTTTTTTTGTTATATTATGCCCTACACAGTGCATCTCCCACTATCACTCTACTCTCACTTTTTGTTCTCCTTCATCTCTCTCTTTATCTATCACCACTTTTCTTTCTCTATCAATAAGTCCCTCCCACCATTTTGCACTCTCACTACAACTCATCTTTGTCATATATAAAACAGCAGAACGCCTTAGACTTGGTCACTTCACAGTGTCGGAAAGCAGGTTGTAAATCGTTCTGCAGAATTTTTTCTGTATCCCGTTCTTTTCCCATACAGTGAAAAGCTCCTTATTCCATTGCAGCATTTGAATAACAACAACAAAAATGAGTGACGCTAGCACAAAAACCTCCACAACACTCCGCTCTCAAAAGAGAAGAGCACGTCCAAGGGCATCTCTTCGTTCACCAGCTTACAGTGGTATGACAACTCAAGTCCGTTCTGCACCTATTTCTCTGAGCGCTGGGGTGGCAAAAGAATCTTCCCAAAGAAGTGTTGCTGAAATGAAAAGTAGCAGCGAAAGAGAAAAGAGAGACTTACAAGGTTTGAATTCAAAGCTTGCTAACCACCTTGAAAAAACACGTATGCTGGAGGCTGAGAACAAACATCTTAAGGATCTCTTAAATAGAGCTAAAGTTGAATTTAACGTTGATGTGATCAAAATCTCATTCCAAGAGCAGCTGGATGACTTAAAAGCACTCATCGAAGAGAAGGATAAGGAAAATGCAGCTGTGAAGTCCAAAAATGAATCGCTTGAAGAAGAAGTTGAAGATTTGACTGAACAGTAAGTAAAATTTTCTCTTAATTTTTGCTCTCCTTTATTATGTCGTTTGAAACTTCTACGCATCATAAAAGTTTATCTTAAAGATGCAGTCATGTTCTTTTAAGTAGGCCACTCTAATTTCCTTTTAATTCTCTTTCTCCACATCCTATCTTAAGTGAATCTGAACATTATCTTTAGTCACTTAGCACTTAAAATTTTAAGATTTGCAACATTTAATATACCACTACTAAGCACAGAAATATTGCTTGGTTTGCGTTGCAGAACAAAGCCTCCTGTGCCATTCTCATATTATGTAAAAATGTCTAACTGGAGAGTTCTACCTTTTTGAAAAGAATCTTTATATGGTTCGACGTTTAGAACAACAAGCAAGAATGTGGTTGAGAGACATTTCACAAAGACATATTAAACGGATTCAGCTAAATTGGCAACGTCCAGATGAAAAACACCTGAGACTTTAAGTCGGACATATCTATCGATAAGGTTGAAGTTTAAATACATATCTAACATAATGAATTTGCTAGCCACCCTAGTTTCATTTAGAGTGCAAGTCAATCTAAAGTGATTTCTTTATTCAATTAGTCCTTTGTGGGTGTTATTATAGCTGATTTCTAGTCTATGTAAAGCTAAGATATAAATTAAGCCCGATAGGTTTAACTAAGCCTCCAATAAGCAGACTTACCCTTGACTTGTCAAATTCTCTCTGCATCAGCCCACGATTCTAATGTTAATAGAGCGGTATTATTTACAAAGCGAGCCATCAAAATGATGATAATGTCTGAATAAATTAGCACAGTGTATGAATATTAAAGGTGATATTTAGGAAATATTAGTGAAGACTCAAGCGAGGAAAATTTTTTAAAAATTGGGAAATAGGGAAATCGTGTCGAACCAAATCTGTGATGGCTAAACAATAAAGAAGCTACTGTAGTGTAATTCAGTGTCAACGACACTTAACCCACTCTTACCACCGACAACTAGCGCCATTGAAAGACCTTGACTGAAATGAATTTAGCAGTGATCCATTGAATCCAGTTCCAAAACTTTTTACGACCTGTTGTAGGAGGTGATGCCTTGCATTTCAGACATTAAAGAATTCAATCTGCTTTAGATGTTTTAGAAAATTAATAACGAATTATATCAATTGCTTTGTTAATACTGTTCACTAAAAGAAGACATCTACTGCACAGGTTATATATATTGTATCATACTTTAACACTATGTGGACTGAGATCCCCGTTGACAAGACTCAGACTGAATAAAGTGTTAAACATGGTATGCAAATTAGTAGCTCCAGCTGTCTGTAGCTATTGGATTTGTTGAGTATATAATTTCTCAGGACCTAGCCAAATTGATGTGGACACCCAATGAAGTACAACAACACTGGGCAAAAAAA
Organism: Octopus bimaculoides; assembly: GCF_001194135.2. Classification (NCBI taxonomy): domain Eukaryota; kingdom Metazoa; phylum Mollusca; class Cephalopoda; order Octopoda; family Octopodidae; genus Octopus; species Octopus bimaculoides. The sequence goes on along the minus strand of NC_069001.1, from coordinate 9,120,121 downwards.
AAACAAAAAAAAACTAAAAGATTTATTGTCTGCTACCCAAACAAACGGTGCTCTACTACACAAAATCGAGTTGGCTGATTCTGAATTGCTGTAGCACGTCTGGATTTTGAGTTATGCGCATAATTACATATTAATACTATATTAGAATCAGGAGGAATTAAGTAAATAATTATTATATTTATATTATTACTGTATATAGTAAATTTATGTTCAAGGCAAATATTATTATAATATAATGGTATATAGTATATTTATGTTAAGAGAATACTCACTTCGTTTTTTGATACGCTCAGCTCAGAAATGCTTGAGATACTTGCTCTTGCACTTATGCATCGTACTGGTCTCCCGTTGTAGGAACCAGCAGTAGTCACTCATTATGTGTGGATTAAACCGGCCTTGATACCTCGTTTCTATCTATATATCCTGGTGGAACCTCTCACCTTGCTCATTACTAAGGACACCAAGATTCGTTGGAAAAAATTCGAGACGAAAATGGAAGAAGTGTTTTTCAAGGGTCATGTGTTTTCCAATGACAATGCCTGCTTTCAGTTTTGCGTCACTTTTCTCTGTACCAAATTCTACTTTCTGGCACTGGAAGCCACAACTATCGTGTGTCATTGCTTTTACGAAGTTTTTCATGAGGCCGAGTTTAGTATGAAAGGGTGGAAGGAAGATCTTTTACGGGTCTACCAGTGGCATATGCTGCACATTGTACCGCCCAACCATGCGCTCATCTCTTTAAGGCCAGTCGTTTACAGTGTAATGATTGCTGTCGTGGCGGCTGTTCCAAACACACAAGAAGCAGATATTTTTGGTATATCTCAGCTGCAGTCCTATGAGGAGGGAAATCACCTATAAATCACCACAAATACTCCGCTTGTGAACTGAGTAATTAACTCTTTTCAGAAAGAGTTCTTTCGATTCATAAGTTTCTTTCCATACCGACAACATGACCCAGAGGAATGGAAGGTTTTTCATTACCGTTATGTGACAACACAGCTTTGAGGCTAATCTTACTCAAGTCTATAAACAATCTCTATTCGTTAGCCGCGACAGCGGAAACGACACTGAGAGTTACCAAGAACAAACTAACGCATTTGGCATTGCACACAATACGTCAGCATCATCTGCTGAGAGCCCCTTCAGTCATGACTGACCATGGGATTGCACCTAGAAAGTTACCCTCCCGGACAAGGTTGTTTATGGAAGACCAGCAGTCGCCCATACATACCAGCCTCCCCTCTCCATGCCACCAGTGTTATCTAAGGGAACGGCAAAGGCCGATACATCTTGGCGTCGCAATTCATTTCTACAGCTGAGTGAACTGGAACAGCGTATAAATAAAGTGTCTTGCTCAAGAACACAACACGCAGCACGGTCCGAGATTCGAACTCGCAACCTCGCGATCGTAAGCTCGACGCTCTGACCACTGAGCCATGCGCCTTCTATTGCTAAACTAAATAATGAACTTACTCATCGTTTGTTTTATTGTTGCTATTTTCTTTAATTTTGAATTAAGACCGCTTTCATTTTAGCAAATTTTATAATACGGCTTATATCTAGCCGAAAGTATAGTTACAATCATGCGCAAGCGCATAACTCAAAATCATGACGTGTTAGAACAATTCTTAGTACAGATTTGGAATCAGCATCCTCGATTTAGTCTAAAACATCTGCTTTTACCCCAATAACATTTTTTTTGTCCAGTGTAATCGATTGAGCCTGTTTACCATTTTTTTCAGTCGCCAGAGAAATAGTTAAATTTGTCCTGTTTATATATCTACAACTTAATTTACATATATTCACAAGGATTGTGTATTGTTTCTTTAGAATAGGAAAGATGATAGTCTAATTGAATTTGTCCTACAAGTTCCAAGGGATACTAGTTCTCTGAGAGTCTATCACTTCCATTCTTCGTGGTTCTCTTTTTTAATTGATTACATATGTCTGTAAATATCTATCAGTCACCGGCGCAAATTATTTTTCGGCTATACAGAAAGCCTCGCTCACAGTGAATTTAATAAATCCCTGTAAATTACAAGCATTTAGTTTTATCATTTTCGAATAAATGAAAGAAGCGCAGACTGCGGTGAATGAAACACAACATTTAGTAGTATTCTACTTTTGCTAACACACTGTAAATATTGCAAATTGCGTCAAAGAAAGTAATATAAAATGGAATCGGATCTTTTCGGTTGTGGGCACAGATTTGGACGTTTTCAAATTAAATGAAATTATTTACATTTGGTTTATTGATGTAATTTTCGTGCTGAATCCGAACTTAGGATTCAAGGAAGTAATATAAATTGGGATCTTCTCGGTTGTGGGCACAGATTTGGATATTTTAAAAATAAAAGAAAGCTTTCAACTTTGGTTTATTGAAGTAATTTTTCACGCCGAATCCGAATTTAGGATTTACTTATTCGAGAAAGCATTTTTTAAATATGGCACAGGGTATAATTTTCAAATTTTCAACTTTTTGCTAGTGGGTTCCCATTTTTCGAATTAATAAACACTTGGCGAAATCTTGTACTGGTGTTTGCAGTGGTGAAAGTGTTACATCCATACTCGAAGACACGACAGACTACAGAAGACAACAGTTTTGCTTGTAAACATGGCTCGATGTGAGGTTTACTGTCATGTGAATAGTAGCGGCTTTCGATTGGCCAAAATTACCAAAAATGTTTACAAATCTTAACAGCTTTCAACTTTCATTTATTAATTCATTGCAAAAGTGAACCTCATTTTCTTAATTTGCAAATATTTGGAATGAAATTTAAAAAAAGAATGAAGAATCTGTGACAGCAAGCGAAGAGATCAATACACTATAATTAGCAAGTAGCAAACCTGCAGCTTTTTATAAGCGGATTCCATTTTGTGACAAAAGTCTTCGTTAAAATCATTTTTCGTTAAAATCATTTTTCGTAGAAAAAAAAAAAAAAAGACGTCAGTTCTTCAAGCGAACATGTTTAATCACTCCTATCAAAAATATTATTCCTTTCCAAATTAATTATATCTATAGGAGAAATTGTCAGTTGCATAATCCACTTGATTAACTGAATTCGAAATTAACGTAATATTTATAAACACGGATTTCTCATTCAGAGAGAGAAATATCCATCCTCCAAATTGTGCAAAGAAGAGGATATAGTTAACAATTTGTAGAGAGTTTTATTTACAGCTTATGAATTATACTTAACTCTGTACCAGCATATAACTAAATTTTTGATATTGTGTACTACGCTTGTGTTTATGAACTTGTGAAGATAAGATCTGAAAGATTAAATCTCGGGTAGTATCCATCCATTAGTAATTATTGTTGTTAAGCCCGACATTGAGACTGAACCCGCCAAAGTTCCATTCGTGAAGAGACTGTCTTATTTTTGTTGATCAATGTGTGCAACCATTTAGAACTCGGTATGGTGCAATTATACAGATATTTAGACGCTATGGCTTGTTGGAGATTCGACCATGTAAAAGAGACTCTCTCATCGTTTTTCGCACCGTATGTGCATTTATTCACCAATATATATTGTTCTTTCCATATATACAGCGTCCTAAGCAACTGCGCTGATATATTTATTAGGATAAGAAGAGCAGCTTCTTATCCCCCAAAATATATTCAACGTTAAGTTTCTTAACAAAAGATATTATGAAAGTGTGTCTGCTAGCCACGTCAATCCCTATCTAGTATAAATAAATATTCTTTAGCAAAACAATTTCATTATTTTTCTGTCAGACTTCGCCAAGTGCAGGACGAGAGAGACAGAGTGCAAACCGAAATCGATGGATTACACGATGAAGTTGCCCGCCGCATTGCAGACAGCGAGACCAGCAGAAGGAGGACAAGTGAACTGGAGAAGCAACTTGCAGATTGGAAGAAGAGATATGGCATTCTTGAGGCTCAAATGGGTGAACTTAGAACGGTATGTTGCAAAAGTTTGAATTCGCAATCTCTATCTTTCTCTCGATTGGCTGTAAACTCACACACACACACACACAGAGATAGCAAAGAAATACGCATATACACATACAAATACATAGATGCGTGTATATATTTTGTCGTGGCACTCCGTCGGTTACGACGAGGAGGGTTAAAGTCGATCCGATCAACAGAACAGCCTACTCGTGAAATCAAAATGGTGCAGAAGCTGCGAAGGTAGTCTCTGCCATCACAGAAACCATACTGCTTGGGGTTCAGCAGATTGCTGTCCTCGAGGAAGTGAGTTATTCGCGATCTCACCACCCTCTCAACTACTTTAATGACATGAGAGGTGTATGAAATCGGACGGTAGTTGGCTGCGAGAGATTTGCTTCCGTTTTTGAAAACTGGAACGACAGACTGGGAAAGAAAGTGATCAGGAATGTAGCCTGCGTCAATTGAGCCCCTCCAGAGCTCAGCTATAGCGGGTGAAATTTGATGTCGGCACATCTTCAAAACAGTGACCAGGAGTTCACCGGGAACTACTGCCGAGTGTGCTTGATCTTATTTATTTCTGTTAGGATATCAGGAGCACCAAAAATAATGTCAGATATAGTTAGTTGAGGGTTTACATCACTGATACTAGGTATCCATATATATGTTAAGATAATAGATACATGTGTTGTGCACGCGCGCATGTGCATATATATATATATATACATTCACTAGTCGCCATGCTTGATCGATAAATCCACAAGTTTTTTTTTTTTATTCTGTAGCTATTTTCTTTTATTGCTTTCTATTGAAGAACGTAGGCTCGAAACGTAAAAGAGTTTCTCACTTTTTTAATAATAGTGTTTGAAATGGACCACCATTTGGAAGACCAGATGCTTCCATGTCCTTTCGTAGGGACGCCATGACACTAAGCATTTGCTCGGGAACCTTGATCATGGATGGAGCCAACAAAACAAAATGTAGTCATATACTGAACCTAATACGCGGGTATTAATTTCAATTTTAATAACGTTATAATGCATGGGGAAGACATTAAACATACTCAATCGATAATATCAATATCCACCTTGATAAACTAAAAACAGTTAATAAAACTGTAGAGAATATCGCATTGCCAGCTACCATAGTCATTCTGTGAATAAAATCTTGTGATTTCTATAACTTCGGTTATTAAAGTACAGCAAATCTTCTAATGATAACAGTGCATGAAACAACAGAATATACTTCCTTTGCGAACCAATTACATTTCTCTTATTTTCGTACTTTCTCTTCTATCTGGGATGAATTGTCGAGACTTATGTAAAAGTTATTTTATAAATAAAAAATAAACAATAGCGTAATTTTCTTTTCTCTAGAATTTACAAAACGAAACTACTCAAAGACTGGAATTAGAAAACCGTGTAACGATGCTGGAAGATGAACTTGCTTTCCTCAATGATGTCCATAGTGCCGTAATGTTGCTTTTATTTTTTTCTCTTTCCTGCTGTTTTTTCTTGTAGGGCAATTGCCAAGAAGGTTTAGCTATTTCCGTTACATATTACTTCATAGTGTTTTAAGGCTTTCTGAGAATCAGATTGCTTCACTTGCACAATCATAAATAAGGAATCACTACTTTTTCAAGTGATCAGTTTCAGTTATCTGACCGAGTTGGTAGACAGTGGCTCGCATGCAGATGAGGAATCTGCGATTATCTACAGCTTGAACACTTATCGATAACTAGAATGCTTATCTGTCAAACTACCCGTTACACATATCTATTATTACAGTTAAGAAACTCTCAAGAGAGTTGAACATCAGAAGTTCTTCAGCGAAGAAACCCTCCTCAGGCAAGTGAAACGGCCCATGAAGGACCGGGGAGCATCCAGGTCACAACTCCTGTGTGCACTTCAGCTGACACTTATTTGCCATTTGGATATTACTGACTTAGAGATGTCATCTAGTTGACTCTTCTCCGTTGACTCAGCTTCCAAACTTACTCTTAAAAAATAACATTTGTTCTCACGAAAGCGGTGAAACGTCCAAGTTTACCGTAAATACTTAGCGTTAAAATAGGTAAACGTTGCCTTCAATCGATATGGAGGTTCATTTTCTTCCTCCTCAGACACATCTAATTGGAACACGTGACTGCTGATTCTGATATTGCTTCTCAATAAAAAAAAAAAACTAATATTGTTTATCTCCATTCTACTTACTGTTTTGTTTTCCTTACTATTTGCAGGAATGCAAAGAATATCAAGCAATGTTATCCAAAACACAGAAGCTACCCGACTTCCAAGAATCATGGAAGGCCGAAATTGGAGATATGGTTGCTGACTTAAGCGCTGAATATGAGGCTCAGTTGAATACAATTACTGCGTCGATGGAATGTCGTCATGCAGAACAGGTAAAGAAATATATAGACGATTAAATATATTTGAAAACTTTAAAACTGTTCTGCTGCTACGCAGTTGCTAGCAAATACACTATTCTTTTTTTAAAAAAAGCAGTCTGTTTGTGTTTCCGTCGAAACATTTAAACAACGTAGAATCGTTACTGTCAGACTGTATAGATGTTTCAACATATTGTCCAATAATACCAACCATGTCGAGATGTTATATATCCATTGCTATTATGATTTTCTTTAGTTTGAACTGTGTATTATTTGGAAGTGTGACTTGTGTTTTGCCTTTATTTATCATTTGCGTATACATGATTTTACTGCTCGTCCTCTAATTGTTTTTGCATAACGAAAGGAAATTTGGTACTTTATTTAGAAAGAGCTTGTGTATCTTAACAATTTCTCACCTAGAAAGCCAGAAACATGGCATTTCAAATTTGCTCATGATTCATTTTGTCGATTAAAACACAAAAGCGAATTTTGTATAATCTATGACCATACGAAGGAAGCCCTGGATATTAAGTTCATATTGATCGATATGCATTGCATTTCGTCCAGCTTTGCCACAGCATAATGTAACGCGATTCTGAAATTATCTATAGCTTCTCTGATCCACTCATAAATATATCACAGCCATAAGAGTTCGATCTCATCGCATGATGCGTTGGGCAAGTATCCTTCACCATAACTCACCATGCTAGCTGAACAGTTTTATTGAAGGCTGTCAAATAAGTACATGTATAAATTCGTACGTTCATATGTATGTAGGTAGGTAGTAACTCGCAAAGGTGGATGTGTACTTATTGTAAACTTCTTCCTAGTATCTGCACCGACTGTTTATATTTAAATTTGAAAATATATCCTTGTTCCATGCAATAATGTAGTTGTCAAATACTGGATCGAATTTATTCGACTAACACTCTCCCCTCATAAATATATCTGTCAGTGCTATATGATGAAAACGAATTCGATCCCATATCATGGTAAACTGGGCAAGTAACCTTTACCATTGACTCCATTTAACCAATGAGGTCGCGTTTTCAAGTTAAGGAAACAGGCTGTATACACAGTATACAAATTTGAATTTGTTAAATAGAGGCATTCTTGCTTTCAGCTCACCCTAATCCTCGTTCAGATCATTTGGAGATGGAAGGGGAGTCAAAGAATTTTTTGTGTAATTTTTCCTTCTCAAGCCAAGTTTCCTCCTCATCAGTTTTGGACAACATTCCAACCATTTGTAATTCGCCTCACTATTGGCAAATGTGAAAAATAAAAAAAAGTTTTTTAATTATAGTTTTTTTTTTTCACCCTCAATAGATGCAGAAACTGAAAGCAGGGGCCAAGCCCGAAATGGTTGCTCAAGTCTCGAGTGAAAATAGGCGTTCACGTATGGAATCGGGCGATATGTCGGGTAGATTAAGCGGATACGAAACTCAGGTAAGGAACATTACATAAATCTATCTATCTATCTATCTATCTATCTATCTATAAATTTAGCTAGGTAGCTAGATACCTACTCACACATATACCGTAATACATACACACATATACGTGCATATATATAGCTATATATA
>NC_069001.1:9111413-9112028 GCF_001194135.2 Octopus bimaculoides | reverse complement strand
ATATATAAAGGGAAAATACACACATGTATTTATATATATATATATATAGAGAGAGAGAGATATGTACATTTACATAGAGATATTTATATATATATTTAAAGATAGATATCTACACAAACACACACACACACACACTCACACACACACACAAATTAATATATATATCAAAATGCAGCCACATGTGAATGGTTGGCGATTTTCTTTCTCCGTCTTCCTTTGTATTGGACTTTCCTCTGTTTCTGAAGAATAGCGTCGCTCGAAACGTTAAACCATCTTTCTTTCTTTCCCTGAGCGTCTGCTAATACTTTACATGTACCACGTCCTTACGTTGTTGTTTTGTTGTGTTTGTTGTTCTTTTTTGAGGATTTACGATATATATATATTTGTGTACCCAAATGTCAGTGAGTACGCTGGTGTATGTTTGGTCAATAGCATTTTCCGTTGTCCTCGGTATTAAGAATCTATACTTATACATACATATACATGTACTTATGTGTATAAATTTAGTGATGGTGGTGTGCAACAACTATATATTAAGAAAAGCGATATAGTCAGCATTTTTATAGGAACTGTTTATTATTTTTCCTTTGAGAGAAATTCATACTTCATATATAT
>NC_069001.1:9104855-9106773 GCF_001194135.2 Octopus bimaculoides | reverse complement strand
TCGCATTTTCAAATCTTCCCGCATTCAACTTTTCCGTCCACCACTTCTTGTTTATAAAATAAAGTACAAATGAAGAACTGGAGTCCGTGTAATCGACTAAACCTCGTGTTCATATTTCTGATTTTTGTTAATGATGTTATTATAATTAATTCTTTTATATCCATCTTTAGATTTGGGGATCAAAACACGGTGCTGGTCAAGGTGGCATTGTATCTTCTGTCGCTGAATGGGCTACAATGGCCATGGCCTCAACAATTACTTTGAAAGACGACAAAGGCAAGGTAAGGTCCCCTAATTCATTGATTCAACACACACTTTCTCTTCCACAGCTTTGCACTATATCTCTTGGGCACTCCATCACTTCGTCAGTCAATGCGATAATATCAATGTTGTTATTTGCCCTGGTTTCCTACCAATAGTAGCCAAATGTCTCAGGTATACCATCCTACATAACATGAACATATATTATTTACGGAAAGAAAAGTGTGAAAGAATCTGTTACGCTGTCAGAAGTTCTATATTTCATTGTCAAAATCACTTAATATTCAAAGAGTTAGGAACACTCAGTGTTAGAGAGAAATCATGTGTAGTCAAAATAACTAATGAAATGTTTCCTTTTAACTTGTTAATATAAGGAGCAGAGACAAAATATCCTGTCTACAAGACTCCTGTGAATAGTTTCGTCATACGCAGACTAAAATGTTTCATCGCTATCACATTAGAAGATTATTTTGGAGAAGCCTAAACTCTTTAGTCATGAATCTCTGTGCCTATTCATTGTTTTATTTTCAATCTTTTTCACTTTTCAGGAAAGTGCTGTCCTCGTTATCAAAACGAACACATGAAGAATGTAGCTCTCCTGCTGAACTTGTGTGCATTTTGTCTCAGCTGAAAAGTTTTGTTATAGTTAGCACCATGTTTCACAAAGTCACTTTTTTAACCATCATAATAATAATTTCGGTAAAATAATACTTCTAAAACAAACTTCTAACCTCTTCAAATTTTCTGTTTTAAATTGTTCACATGGTTATCTAGAATTTACGATCATTAAAGAAGTATGAGGAAAACAGTTTTCAAAACGATATATTTTGCAACAATATTAACAAACGTTTCAACTTGATACATTTGTGTAATCATGATTTCAATAAAGACCGCTAGCCTTGTTACCTAGGTGCTATGACAAACAATGTGCTCCCTGTTTTGTTCCCAGATGCTTCATACTTAGTGATATTTCACGCAATTTTATCAAGGAAAACACAACGATATCTGACGAAAATATGATATAATTTTCTTCCAGAACAGTGAACATTATTTGTTATTACATTTACAACCATGTACTTTGTACTTTGATTTTGAGGATCTTTTTGTTAAAATGTATGGAAAAAGGGCAATAAAATACTTTTAATATATTTATTTTCATATGCTTTATAAATCACCTTTAAGTAATCTCCTCCTAATTTCAATATTTTGTAAGTGTAAAATAATGTAGAATCGATAGAATCGATAAGATTTTCGTTCTATTTATATCATATCATTTTATCATATCATTTTATGTCCTTGTTTAAGTCAGGACATCAACAGAACTTTGTGAATTGTTTGATGTGTATGAGTATGTAAGCATGTTCTATAAGCACATGCAGTTTTAAGAATGTGTTCAGTTGAGGCCCTCAAATGGAGAATCTCTGGTATATTTACGAAGCCACGGAATGATATTATCTGTATTATGCGAATTAGTTCTTGGAAGACCTTACCTATTCCGATGTTACTTAGCCAAATACATTTATGATAATGTTCCAAACGAATATTAAGTGATTGTTCTGCATAGATACACACATACACCCACATACACCCACATACACACACATTCATACATACATACATGCATACATACATACATGCATATATACACTCATGTATA
>NC_069001.1:9101584-9104813 GCF_001194135.2 Octopus bimaculoides | reverse complement strand
TATATATATATATATATATATTATATATATATATATATACAGGAGCACTCCGTCGGTTACGACGACGAGGGTCCCAGCTGATACGATCGACGGAACAGGCTACTCATGAAATTAACGTGAATGTGGCTGAGCAATCCACAGCCAAGTGTACCCCTAACGTAGTTCTCAGGGAGACTCAGCGTGACAAGGCCAGCCCTTTGAATGAAAGAAATTATTCAATTATAGGAATGAATGAAATTATTCAGTCGCAAAAGACATTGACAAATCTATTATTCTCCGAAACCAGCAGTGAGTACATCACGTTTTACCTAGAAAGCTGTATCTTTGCTATAATATCCAGAAGCAGGAGATTGTTCCAAAAATACTAGATACTGTAAAAAATTTGCAAGACTTTCCAGAGATTCTCCATATAAGTTCCTCAAGGTAAACATATGAAAAATGTTCAAGTGAAACCCCATGTGAATTTCACGGGCCAGAGATTTGCACACATCCTCATATATACAAGAAATACATTGAAAAAGCAATCATAAGAGTGAAACACAAACACTTGTATACTAAAGTGTAAAAAGTGTGATGCACGCACAACAGTATAAGAAAGTAAAAGGCGTATTCACCACAGAAATGCATATTATTCATGAGAACAAATAAGCATATACACACATCAACCAATTCAGGCGACCACACAATCCAAACACCTGTTTAAAACGAATGAATTTTGTCAGTTGTTTATTCTCCAGATTTGACTTTTACAAAGGAAAATAAAATTATTATAAATCCCAATGAAAACATATACACACGTACATAAATATACACATGTATATAGACATAATGAATTTATACTTGAGAAAGCAGGCAACATCTGTTTTGAGGAAAGAATAATGTTAAAGCAGATACATTGTTCTGGTTATGTGAGAATGGAAGATGGAAATATGCCTAAGTAGATTTATATGGGGAGCTGACCAGAGGGGAAGAGGTCATAGCATAAACCAAAGAAGCGATTTAAGGATGTTATAAAAAGCAATCTTAAAGTTTTTGGAGGTAATTGTAAGTAACTTGGAGATATTGGCTGAAAACCGTACAACTTGGAGAAAGATTATCAAGAATAGCTATGATATTTATGAGCTACAGCGAATAGAATCCACTACTCTGAAGCGTTCAATCTGTAAGCAAGACTCAAGTACGATCCTTGCAGAAATCCATCAGGAATAGAAATGCAATATGAGTGGACGTTTTCTTCTCTCAAGAGACGGAAGAGTCAATCACCTGAATACACATGTAACGAGGAGAAATCAAACAGCCCCGCGCAACATTTGTAATGAGTGTGGCTTAATCTGCGAAGTAGTTGCTGGCCTGACGAGAATTGGTAAAATACGAGAACTGATCAATAAGTATCAGGCCTGCTGTCAGAGTAACGAAGCTAAAGCATGTAGAGTGAAGCCGATTGGTAATGATTGACTTTGAAATCTGCTGTGTATGCGTACTAAGTTTTAACGCTCTTATCTCACTTTCGCTGTTTAAATCTGTGCTTGAAAGAAAGGTGTGTAGCGTGTGATCGTCGCATTGACCATAAAAGACGAAGTTGTCATGGTAATGCATGCTCAGAGGCCTATGCAATGTTCCAGAAAGTGTATGGAGAGGTGTGTATGAGCCGCAAACAAGTGTACAAGTGGTTCAGACGTTTCCAAATGGCCGAAAAAATGTCGATATTTACGAACGTTATGGGAAACTTGCAACCATTAGGACTAAGTAAAGCATCGATGTGCGTGCAGCTGTGAGCGGAAATCGTTGAAAAACCATCCGTGAGTTATCAGATGTGCAGATTAGTTAGCTCAAGGTGTGATGTAGTGAGACAGAACATCGATAGATGTGATAGAGAAGCGAACTTCTTACCACACAACTTAATGAATATATTTGTTCCCACCACTGATAACAGACGTTGGTTTGTTTATGTCCACCAAATTAGCAGTCCTACACAAGGAACTGACGGAATGAGCAAGTCATAACACTTTGAAAAAAGGCATTGTGAACAGCGGTGTATAATAACATAAAATACACTTTACTAGACAGTGATGCAGTCAGATGGATACATAACTTGCACTCCGTCGGCTACGACTACGTGGGTTTCAGTTGATCCGATCAACGGAACAGCCTTCTCATGAAATTAATTTGCAAATAGTTGGGCATTCTTGTCATGGGAAGATCTTGTACACCCCCACGTGACTGAAAGCGGACTGGAGGATTTCGATAAACAAAGAACTGTGAACTGTGAGTTGACTGTTGGCCGGCTTTATTCATTACTGAGTTAGTACGACGTGTGTTGGTTTAATATCCTACCTATGCTCTAGTAGTACGGTGTGCGTTCTGTGTGAACATTCTGTGAGGGGTTGTTTTAGATAACCACATTCAAATATTTATTTTGGGTAATACTATTTTACAACTGACATGTACACGCACGACATAACAATTCTACGGATATGTGTACCCTCAACGTAGTTTTCAAACAATTTCAGTGGGACACAGAATGTGGCAAGGCTGGCGGACTAAACTACGGGAACTTCTCATTTTTGGCAGGTGAGTCGACTGGAACAATGTGAAATAAAGTGCCTTACCCAAGGACACTACGCGTCGCTGCTACGAACTCACTGCCTTACGGTCGTGAGTCATGCAGCGGGCATCACCGGCTCATTTGTGACTGTATGTGTTTTACCATACCTTGTCAGGCCGCCAGCTGACTGGCAAGTCACGCTACACTCGTAAGTACATACATGCATGCATACGTACATACATACATACATACATACATAGTGAAGAGAAGGAATTTAAACAAGATGCTCTGTTAGAAGCCGGTTTTTTCTCTATTGGCAAGGAATCTTGAAATAGACTGAATAATGACATACATATAAACACCGTCTCATATAAGTTAATGTTTCATTACTTGTGGGATCAAAAAAAAGCTTCATCCTGTTTTCTTCTTCTCCACGTAAACATAAATTCTGATTTGAATGGGCAAGGGGACGCAACTATCGATTTTCATTTCTTTTTTTTTTTCTTTTCTCATATTTCCTCATTCCGCATTTTGCTTTGATTTCACTCTCGTCTTTTCTTGTGTTTTCAAAATGAGGTGTGTCGTTTCACATTTCAATTAAAAAAAATATATACAGAAACGCCAGAAATTTATGAGTGTGAAATACTGCTTGCAACCACAAGGCATGCCATATAAGCATGCTGT
>NC_069001.1:9100212-9101219 GCF_001194135.2 Octopus bimaculoides | reverse complement strand
ATATATATATATATATATATATATATACATACATACAGGGGTTGGACAAAATAATGGAAACCCCTTAAGATTTCAAACAAATTTATTTTAATATGGGGATAGGACCACCTTTGGCAGTAATTACAGCTTGAATTCTTCGAGGTATGGACTCGTACAAAGTTTTAATTGTTTCTAAAGGAATTTTTGTCCATTCTTCAGCTAAAACAGTGATGATGATAGAGGATATCGACTCCTTATTTGTTTTTCTAAAATGCGCAATAAATGTTCAATAACATTGAGATCTTGGGACTGTAATGGCCAGATAAGATGTTCAACTTCACTACAATATTCCTCGTGCCATTCAGTAACAACTTTAGCTGCGTGAATTGTTGCATTATCATCCCGAAAGATTGCGTTTCCCCCCAGAAGCAGCTCTGCAACCATAGGATGAATTTGACCAGATAAAATGCTTAAATAGTCTTGTTAGATTTCGGTTATATAAGAAAAATAAAAACCAAAGCAGAACGAATATCTCAAGCTATTTAGAATAATTTCACTATGGTAAGGTGAATTAAAAGTCTTACAGATGTTTCTGGAATAACCCAAGTTTTAGGTTAGCATGTCTATGCACTGGATATCCCGTCATCAGAGAGAAGGTATGAATATTTTACACTTGGAAAACCTTACAGTTTAGAAGGAATAAAATTCAGAGTTTATAGGAATTAAAATGGAAGAATAAAGGAGTAAAATAGAAGAATAAAGATTAAAAGTAGTTAGAGGAATATAGGTAGGAGAATAATGTTCACAACTCATCTTTGATATGGAAGTTGGTCGGTATTTCCATGAAGGTACAGATCTTTAGTTAAAACCCCAGGGAAACTCATGCAGTATCGTTATTGGATCGTATATCCGAAAAAGCACACTCTAAATTCGAATTATGCGTGTGTGTGTATACATATATATACATATACATATACATATACATATACATACATACATATATATATATATATATATATATATATATA
>NC_069001.1:9093983-9099165 GCF_001194135.2 Octopus bimaculoides | reverse complement strand
AAACATACTTTTCTTTATATTAAGCAATTCAGTATAATTACTTTTACGATGTGCCTAAATAAAAACCATCGTTATAGATCAGCATTTCTCAACCTTTTTCGCGATTTGGCTTCCCTTGGACAGTGAAAAAAATTATTTCGGCTCCCCTGTGTTGATGAAAAATTTAATCCAGCTTCCCATCTATCTGAGATAGACCGGCCGGCCCATGACAAATCTGACAAAAGGGGTGACCCGCAGAACTACAAGCTCACGAACTGCATCTGAAAGTTGGCGCGCCAATCATGCTGCTAAGGAATTTAGATGCTCCAATAATGTGCAATGGTACGCGGATGATTATCAAAAAATTGTGCTCCCGAGTTCTGTAGGCAACAATCTTGAATGAACTAGCCGCTGGCTAAGACATACTTATAACTCCCATGTCCCTTACCCACTCCGATACGACCTACAAGTTTAAACAGATGCAATTTCCCATCAAACTCTGCTTTCCCATGACAATCAACAAGGCGCAGGGACAATTAGTGCAAGTGGTTGGTTTGAATCTGACAGAGCAAGTATTCTCACTCGCACAACTGTACGTTGGCTGTCCCCATGGTCTTTCTATTTGTGCACCCGAGGGAAGGACGAAGAATGTTGTCTACCAAGAGGCACTCCAATGATAACAACGGCAACTTCAACTGCTCCAATTTCAACTCCGCAATATTTTCATCGTCCTGCCAGCCCACGTAAGTCCAGTCTTGCTTTGCTCTCCTTACTAACTCACCATGACATTCTTTTTTTTCTACCAAGATCCGTCGCCTAAACACCACTTCGTATCCGCTTTTTCCTCTTTTTTATGTCTTCGTTTCTCTCTTCGCGTCGTTCTCTGACAGGGTGAAACCGGGCTTAGCTGCTAGTATATATGTAAGATATATGTAAATAGAATATACGTCGGATGTGTATGGAAAAAAATGTGAGGGAAAGAGAACTAGTAAAAACTTTTCAATACTAAAATTAAGAGCGGATAAGAGTGTCTAAAGATTCCACTTAATAGATTCATAAAGTTCAATCTGTTTTAAAAAAATATAAGTATTATATACTAAATATAATTTCCAGTATATAGAACTTAACTAAATGTTGCAAATCATATTTCGGTGTCTTGGCGTTTCTATTTATTCACTGTTTATGACGAAAGTAATAGTGGTTTCAAATTTTGCCACAAAGGCAGCCATTTTGGGGAAGAGGATGTGTTGATTACATCGACCCCAGTGTTCAACTGGTACTTAATTTATCGACCCTGAATGGATGAAAGGCAAAGTCGACAGCGGTGGAATTTGATCTCAGAATGCAGCAGCAGACGAAATACCGATAAGAATTTCGCCCGGCGTGCTAAAGTTTCTGCCAGCTCTCCACCTTATATGACAAAAGTAATTATGCCTAATGTCATTAACAAAACACTCGTGAAATTTTGAGGGAGGCAGTATTTTCGAATCTTAGGTATATTAAGGTATTTTATTCTTTATTTTATTCTCAATTTATATAACTACAACCAGGCATTATTCTATTGAGGTTCTAACTTTTGTCAATCACTCTTGACAAAAGACATCATGGTGAAAATTGGGTAACCATAGATATAGTTTATTGTTCAAAAAGAAAGTGGATTGTGTGCAAAAGAATGTATGCACAAAGTGTTTTGTGTGACGGCAACTCAGTCTACCTTTATGATATTGTAGGTGTGTGACTGGCTGAGGATGTATTACGATTATACCTAAAGCTAACTGAAGCGTGAAGATGTGCTACTTACACGATTTATTTTATTATTTTTCTTTACATGTCTTTTTTGCCAAACGTATACACAAGCGTATATGGTTTTAAATGAGGACGAATGAAATATAAAAGAAGGAGAAAAGAACTTGTTTTGTTATATTACATGTCCTACACATAAAATCTCCCACTATTACTCTACTCTCACTTTTTGTCTCCTTCATCTCTCTTCGTATCTATTACCACTTCTTTTTCTCTATCAATCAGTCCATCCCACCTTATTGCACTCTCACTGCAACTCTTCTTTGGCACATATAAAGCAGGACAACGCCTTAGATTTGGTCACTTCACAGTGTCGGAAAGCAGGTTGTATATCGTTCAGCAGAATTTTTTTCTGTGTCCCGCTTGTGCCCCGTACAGTAAAGGGTTTCTTATTCCATTCCAGTATTTGAATAACAACAACAAAAATGAGTGACGTTAAGATAAAAAGCTCCACATCACACATTCGAAGGAAAAAAAGAACGTCTATTCGTTCAGGACCTCAAATTGCTATGGTAACTCATGTCCGTTCTGCACCTATTTCTCTGAGCGCTGGGGTGGCAAAAGAATCTTCCCAAAGAAGTGTTGCTGAAATGAAAAGTAGCAGCGAAAAAGAAAAGAGAGACCTACAAGGTTTGAATTCAAAGCTTGCCAACCACCTTGAAAAAACACGTATGCTGGAGGCTGAGAACAAATACCTTAAAGAGCTTTTAAATAAAGCTAAAGTTGAATTTAACGTTGATGTGATCAAAATCTCATTCCAAGAGCAGCTGGATGAATTAAAAGCACTCCTCGAAGACAAGGATAAGGAACTTGCAGCTGTGAAATCCAAAAACGAATCGCTTGAAGAAGAAGTTGAAGATTTGACTGAACAGTAAGTAAAGTTTCCTGTTAATGTTTGATTTTTCGCTCCTTTATTAATTCGTTTAAAACTTTCTCTTTACGAACTCATGACAAAACTGAATCTCATTTTCTTAATTTGCATAGAGTTAGCACAACATTAAAAAAAAAATACGAGATCTGTGACAGCAAGCATAAAGATCAATAGATTGTAATTAGCAGATAGTGAACCTGCAGCTTTTTGTTCTGAAATAATGCATTTAAAATTTTATACGTGGATTCCATTTTGTGACAAATGTCTTACGTTAAAATCATTAAGAAGATGAAGTTTTCCAAGGAAAAGTTTGTAAGTTCTTCAAGTGAAACTTGTAATTCCATCTATTAAAAACGTTACTCCTTTTCAAATTAATTATATCTATAGGACAAATTCTCTGTTCAGAAATCGACTGGATTAACTGAATTCGAGATTAACCTAATCTGTATAAACACGGAGAAAAATCCATCCTCCAAATTGTGCAAAGATAAGGATGTAGTTAACAATTGTAGAGAGTTTTATTTACTTACAGCTTATGAATTTGCCAGCAAAAAGTGGCAGACCTTGTTGGGACGAATTTTACTGTTGTTCAGCGCCAGAAAACATCGTCTCCAGCTGACTATACGACACATATTAGGACACAGATAGTGTGTCGTATAGCCAGATGGAGAAGATGTTTCCTAAGGCTAAACAACACTAACATTCGTCCCAACCGGGACTGCCACATTATGTTGGCAAATAATCTTTACTTTGTCTTATTTTTCTTGATAAATGAGTGCGAACATTTATAACAAAGTATCGTACAATTATACAGATATTTAGACGCTATGGCTAATAGGACATTTGACCATGTAAAATTGACTCTCTCATCGGTTTTCCCGCCATATGTGCATTTATACATCAATATATACTGTTCTTTCCATATATATATATATATTCCCAAGCAACTTTGCTGATATATTTATCAGGATAAGAAGAGGAGTTTCTTATCCTAAAATATATGCTTAACGCTAAGTTTCTTAACAAAAAATATTATGAAAGTGTGACATTTTGGTTGTTCTCTCTCATTCTTTTTTTTTTCATAATTTGTATAATATTGTTGGTATATTCTTGTTATATTAACCGTGTTTGTTAGCCACATCAATCCCTACATGGGATAAATAATATTCTTTAACAAAACAATTGCATGATTTGTCTGTCAGACTTCGTCAAGTGCAGGACGAGAGAGACAGAGTGCAAGCCGAAATCGATGGATTACACGATGAAGTTGCCCGCCGCATTGCAGACAGCGAAACCAGCAGAAGGAGGACAAGTGAACTGGAGAAGCAACTTGGAGATTGGAAGAAGAGATATGGCATTCTTGAGGCTCAAATGGGTGAACTTAGAACGGTATGTTGCAAAAGTTTGAACTCGTAATCGCTATCTTTCTCTCATTCTCTCAGGTATCCGTGCACTCAGGCATACACAGATTGCAAACACATACGTACATTCATATACAAGTACATATATACACACAAGCATATACACATGCACGTTTGTGTGTGTGTGTGTGTATATGATGAAGGTGCATGGCCTAGTATATATATATATATTTGTAATATATATATGATTTCAAAATGCCACTACTTAGTTTGACATCTTTATTACACCTAATATACTCGATAACAAAACAAACTACGAGCTCGTGTCCCCACTTCTACAGATACTCAAACAACGATTTGGAGTAGTTGCTTATATTTGACTCGAGTCGAAAATTCTAGCACCGTGCCATTCATACACACACACACACACACACACACACACACACACACACACACACACACACACACACACACACACACACATATATGTTCTTTTATTCTTTTACTTGTTTTACTACAGACATGCTGGAGCACCGCCTTTAGTCGAGCAAATTGACCACAGAACTTATTTTTTGTAAACCTAGTACTTATTCTATCGGTCTCCAGTGCCTAACCGCCAGGTAACGGGGAACGTAAACACACCAGCATCGGTTGCCAAATGATGTTGGGGGATAAACAGTCACACAAATATATGCACACGCATACATACATACATACATATATATATATGGCTTCAGAAGTAGAAAAATAAGGGGAGGTAATACAGAGCACGTCTTACTATGCACGCATAACCAACTGTACATCACTGTACATAAATCCCCTCACTTTAACAAGTTTTTCGAACCCCCTTTTTTGTGTACACATATATATTCCCCTGAACAGTTATCTCCCTTGCCCACAACAACAACAATAATAACGATAACCAATTACCTCCCCTTATTTTTCTACTTGTGAATCCATTCACTCGTAAATATCATTACACACAACATGGACAAAAATTTCTTCTTAAGAAAATACATATTCAAATAAGTAAACCATAATATCATGAATAGCGAAAGCGAAACCGGTCGATATATTAAAAATTATATTTAAACTATATAAAGTGTGTGTATTTTCTTTCCTTTTATAATTTCTTATATATATATATATATAATAATAATATTAGGGA
>NC_069001.1:9088560-9092726 GCF_001194135.2 Octopus bimaculoides | reverse complement strand
ATATATATATATATATATATGTGTGTGTGTGTGTGTGTGTGTGTGTGTGTGTGTGCATATATATGTATGTATGTGTGTATGGGTGGATAGATGAATGAATGGTTGGATAGATGAATACATACACTATAACATGTGTTTGAAATTTTGTAAATAGGAAGCGCTTACAAACAATTCGAAGTCTTCCTTTCAAGTACAAATCCTACTTCTACTAAAACAATGTTCTTTTGTAACTTTTTTAAGTTTGAGATTGACCACCATTTGGAAGAATAGATGCTTCCATGTCCTTTCGTAGGGACGCCATGACACTAAGCATTTGCTCGGGAACCTTGATCATGGATGGAGCCAACAAAACAAAATGTAGCCATATACTGAACCTAATACACGGGTATTAATTTCAATTTTAATAGCGTTATAATGCATGGGGAAGACATTAAACATACTCAATCGATACTATCAATATCCACCTTGATAAACTAGAAACAGTTTAGAATATCGCATTGCCAACTACCATAGTCATTCTGTGAATAAAATCTTGTGATTTCTATAATTTAGGTTATTAAAGTATAGCAAATCTTCTAATGATAACAGTGCATGAAACAACAGAATATACTTCCTTTGCGAACCAATTACATTTCTCTTATTTTCGTACTTTCTCTTCTATCTGGGATGAATTGTCGAGACTTATGTAAAAGTTATTTTATAAATAAAAAATAAACAATAGCGTAATTTTCTTTTCTCTAGAACTTACAAAACGAAACTACTCAAAGACTGGAATTAGAAAACCGTGTAACGATGCTGGAAGATGAACTTGCTTTCCTCAATGATGTCCATAGTGCCGTAATGTCGCTTTTATTTTTTTCTCTCTCCTGATATTTTATCTTGTAGTATAATTGCCATGAAAGTTTTAGCTATTTTCTGTTATATTTTTCTTCACAATGCTTTAAGGCTTTCTGAGAATCAGATAGTTCCACTTGCACAGTCATAAATAAAGAACCACTACATTTCAATTGATCAGTAACAGTTATCTGACCAATTTGGTAGACCACCAGCTATAGGTGTCAGTGGTTCGCATGCAGATAAGTAATCTGCGATTATCCACGTCTTGATCATTCATCTATAGAATACTTATCTCTCAAATTATCCGTTACACATATCTTTTATTACAGCTAATCAACTCTCAAGAGAGTCTACTTAGCGTTAACATATGATCATGGATGGAGCCAACAAAACAAAATGTAGCCATATACTGAACCTAATACACGGGTATTAATTTCAATTTTAATAGCGTTATAATGCATGGGGAAGACATTAAACATACTCAATCGATACTATCAATATCCACCTTGATAAACTAGAAACAGTCGGAATGGCGGTCCATTTTCTTCCTCCTCGTCAACACATAACTGGAACACGTGTCTTCTGATATTGCCTTTAAGACTTTAGTACTATCATTCCCAGACACTGAGATATATAACGATGGATAGATAGAACTAATTGTACTGAGATGCAGTTGTAATGATTTCAATCATATATAGTGCTGAGTTTAACTCCTTCCCGACAATATTCAGAAATTGGTGGGAGAATGCATTTAGAAACGATAATAAAAGCGTTCTGTATAAAAGCACTGATGTCCTGGTTTCGCAAAAATATATACCAGAAATATAGTGCCACCAATTCTGTATGCTCATATGTTCATTTCTATTTAACATTACGTTTTAAAACTGACAATTTCGAGTAAAAAACCAAACAAATTAATATTAGTTTCCTTACTTCCATTTTACATACTGCTTTGTTTTCCTTACTATTTGCAGGAATGCAAAGAATATGAAGCAATGTTATCCAAAACACAGAAGCTACCCGATTTCCAACAATCATGGAAGGCCGAAATTGGAGATATAATTGCTGAGTTAAGCGAAGAATATGAGGCTCAGTTGCAGTCAGTTACTGCGTCGATGGAACGTCGACATGCAGAACAGGTAAAGAAATATATTTGTAAACTTTAAAACTGTTGGTACCTTAACTTTATAAATTGCGCTTGTTCTGCTACTACGCAGTTGCTTGCAAATACACTAGTCTTCAATAAAGCAGCAATATATTTGTGTTTCCGTCGAAACATTTAAACAACGTAGAATCGTTACTGTCAGACTGTATAGATGTTTCAACATATTGTCCAATAATACCAACCATGTCGAGATGTTATATATCCATTGCTATTATGATTTTCTTTAGTTTGAACTGTGTATTATTTGGAAGTGTGACTTGTGTTTTGCCTTTATTTATCATTTGCGTATACATGATTTTACTGCTCGTCCTCTAATTGTTTCTGCATAACGAAGGGAAAATTGGTACTTTATTTAGAAAGAGCTTGTGTATCTTAGCAATTTCTCACCTAGAAAGCCAGAAACATGGCATTTCAAATTTGCTCATGATTCATTTTGTCGATTAAAACACAACAGCGAATTTTGTATAATCTATGATCATACGAAGGAAGCCCTGGATATCAAGTTCATATTGATCGATATGCGTTGCATTTCGTCCAACTTTGCCACAACATAATGTAACGCGATTCTGAAATTATCTATAGCTTCTCCGATCCACTCATAAGTATATCACAGCCATAATATGAAAACGAATTCGATCTTATCGCATAATAGGTAGGGCAAGTATCCTTTACCAATGCTTCGCTTTAACCAATGATTCCTAAGTAGAATTTGCTAGATGAACAGTTTTATTGAAGGCTGTCATATAAGTATATGCATAAATTCGTACGTTCGTATGTATGTAGGTAGGTACTAACACGCGATGGTGTATGTATACATATTGTAAACATCTTCCTAGTATCTGCACCGACTGTTTACATTTAAATTTGAAAATATATCCTTGTTCCATGCAATAATGTAGTTGTCAAACACTGGATCGAATTTATTCCACTAACACTTTCCCCTCATAAATATATCTGTCACTGCTATATGATGAAAACGGATTCGATCCCATCTCATGGTACACTGGGCAAGTAACCCTTACTATTGACTCCATTTTACCAATGATGTGTGAGTAGAATTTCCAAGATGGAAATTTTTCGAAAGTCTGTCATATAGGCACATGCAGAAATACATATGTTCCTATATGTATGTAGGTGCATATGTATATGTGTACTTATGGTAAATGTCTTTGTAATATCTGTTCCGACTCTTTAAAATCAGATTTCAAAATAACACGGAGGGCCATAAAGTAAGGTAGCAGTCAAATAGGTGATCGAGTTTATTCGACTAACACCCTCTCTACAAATTTGCTCTCGTAATTCAGAAATGATCCTAAAGCATCCTCAACCATAGCCTCCGATATTGCATTTATAAAGAGTAAATCTGACTTAGAAATGTTGTGTAATACATATGACGGGGTAAATTTTAGGATGGAACTTGTATATGAGTTCGTGTTGGTATGCACGTGTGTAAGTTGATACAAAAATAGGGTCTATTGGGGGTGGTAGAAAATACAACTGCAAAAGAGACTTGTAGAAATAACAGCATAGCTTAAAACGAAGAGTTACTCCCGTGGCCCTAAATGTCAGGCCTTGTGCCTACAGTAGGATAGATTATTATTAATAATTTTTCCTGTTTTTTCCTTTTTGTTAGTACCGATTCAGTTATGATAGGGAGTTCCAAAATCTATGAACTTACACCATTTTTTTGACTTGTATAAAGATGTCTCGTTTTCGGGCTAGGAAAAAAAAAGTCAAGTTTTCTCCTCATCAGTTTTGTACAACATTCCAACCATATGTAATTCCCCTCTCCATCGGAAACAGTGAAAAATAAAGAAACTTTTATTAATTATGGCTTTTTTGTCTTCAATAGATGCAGCATCTGAAAGCAGGGGCCAGGCCCGAAATGGCTGTTCAGGTCTCGAGTGAAAATAGGCGTTCACGTATGGAAGCAAGCGATATGTCGGGTCAAGTAAGCGCATATGAAACTCAGGTAAGGAAGATTACATAAATCTATCTATCTATCTATCTATCTATCTATCTATCTATCTATCTATCTATCTATCTATCTGTCTATCTATCTATCTATCAAGTTAGATAGGTAGCTAGCTAGGTACTCACAAACATACCATAATACAGACACACATATATACACGCATATACAGATAGATATTTACATATATAT
>NC_069001.1:9085678-9088229 GCF_001194135.2 Octopus bimaculoides | reverse complement strand
TATATATATATATATATATATATGCATATGCATGTATGTGTTTGTGTGTCTCTGTTTGTTTCCCCCCCACCACCACCACCATAGCTTGACAACCGATGCTGGTGTGTCTCAAAAGAGACCGATAAAATAAGTACTAGGCTTAAAAAGAATAAGCCCTGGGGTCGATCTTTTCGACTAAAGGCTGTGCTCCAGCATGACCGCAGTCAAATGACTGAAACAAATAAAAGAATAAAAATAATATATATATATATAGACAGAGACTTAATAATATAAGATTAAGAATTGTGTTTTGATAATTTTTGTTAATAACTGTATTATTTATCTTGTCTTTATAGATAGCAAATATGAAAAGTAGAATGAGAGATCTAGAATCTCAACTGGAGGAAGCCCTAAACGGACGGGCAACAGATGCTGCGAATTACCAATCTGAGATTAGTGGCTTGCGTGCAGAGTTGGAGGCAATGTTGAAGGAATTACAAGACCTAATGGATGCTAAACTGTCCCTGGAATTGGAAATTGCAGCATACCGCAAACTCCTTGAAGGAGAAGAGAGCAGGTAAATAATAAATATTTAACTTCAAACAATAACATTCTAAAAGTCTTTCTGTTCTTCCGTGGGTTTCTCCTGATAGGGTCATAGAGACATTTTTGAGACAAAAGGCGTAAGAAACGCGATAAGATTAAATTCATCGTTTAGATTTCATATGAGAGAAAGGAGGAAACAGAGAGAGAAAGAGAGGGGGGAGATAGAGTGAGAGAGATTCGAAAGGGATGGGATATTCTCAAATAGCGTAAAAGTAGAGCGATCAGATAACTGATATTAAATATTGAATAACATAAAGATTCTCGCTTGCACCTCAAGAATTATCGTGTTTGGCACACGTCATCAGTAAATATACTGTTCTGCATATACCTTGTAAAACATTAGCTAATAACAGAACTGGATGGCTGAAATGCCATTGGCTGGGATTCGCGTGGGACCATAAAATTTATAACAAAGCAGAATCTACAATAATGCAGTTCAAAACTTCATCTTCTGCTCAACACCCTATTGTCACAACTGCATAGCAATCAAAACGCACGTTTTTTCTAACAACTTCCCTATTCTCACTACAGTACTTACACATGATGAACAAATGGAAATCACTCACATATACTTCAAAAAGAGGTACAACTTTAAAAATCATCAACAACGGTGCAGTACATTATTCTACAACACTACAAATCATACCACAATATCACTAATAACCAATATGAACTTTAGAAATACGTCCATTAACACGCACGCTTTCACACACACCCACATGAACAAAAATACGTATACTAAAACACACAAAAAAGTGACTGAATTTTAAAAACTTTTTTGAGTCACTGGCATCTTTAATTTCGCATATCACAAGCAACCGGTTTGTAAAATCATCGTTTGCTAGGTCTGATAGAAAAAGCAGCCAGATTTCAATATGCACACTCGCTACACTTTTGCGCAAGAAACGCAAATTGAACGATATAAACCGACAAAAAAAAACGACGGGATCACTTTTTCCAACACCTTTTCTCTCTGGGCCAACTTATGCTGAAACTCAATAAACCACATCCACTTCCAGCGACAACAAATAAAAGACAAATTTCATCTTGAAAAACCTCTGTCATTATATTTACGTAGTAATCCATAACATTTGCTACCATTATATTAAATATATTTTCCTTTTACAGGATGACTTCATTTGTGAGCAATATTGGTGGATTTCAAACAGAAGCTGAGAGTTCACTACGATCTGCACTCGGAGCAGCAAGTGAGTTGCATTTGTCTTCTGTGTATTATATATATATATATATATATATTATTTTCTCATTCTCTTTACTTCTGTGTTCCTTTCTGTTGAAGAGCTTTGGCTCGAAACGTAAAAGTCTTTCTCACTTCCCGAGCGTTAAACTAATTAATACAGCTGTTTCTTGTTTACACACCCGTCTTCGTCTTTTGTCTTCTTTATTGCTTTGTAAATTGCTACTATATATATATATATATATATATATATATATATGGCCATTTCAGCCATGAAACATGCTCTTGGTGGTATTTTTTTTCCTCTGGACTTTTCCGGTTTCCTTTCGGCCGAAGACTTTATGTTCGATGTGTCAAACCATCTTCTTTTCCCCCTTTACCGATCATCGAACAAATACTTGACCAAATCTTCTTCATGTTTTGTTATCGTTATTTTTACTTTTCTGTTATTCGATTTAACTATATATATACTCTTCTCTACTGTTTTTTGTTCTGTGTGTATCAAAAATATCGCTATCAATCTGGAGTAATAATTTGTAGTTTTGAAATCAGTAGTTCTTTGACTGCTATTTCTGAATTCTCAGTATGTTGGAGAAGCAGGTTACTGTCAATCCCTATATATTTATGATTATAAATGTTTTTTACCGAAAAGGTTTTTTTCATACTGAGCTACCCGGCAAAATTGTTAATTATTAATTTTATTACTAATTGACGATTCCCTGCCCTGCACATCTATATATATATATATATATATATATATATCCCGTA
>NC_069001.1:9074896-9085427 GCF_001194135.2 Octopus bimaculoides | reverse complement strand
CTATATATATACTCTTCTCTACTGTTTTTTGTTCTGTGTGTATCAAAAATATCGCTATCAATCTGGAGTAATAATTTGTAGTTTTGAAATCAGTAGTTCTTTGACTGCTATTTCTGAATTCTCAGTATGTTGGAGAAGCAGGTTACTGTCAATCCCTATATATTTATGATTATAAATGTTTTTTACCGAAAAGGTTTTTTTCATACTGAGCTACCCGGCAAAATTGTTAATTATTAATTTTATTACTAATTGACGATTCCCTGCCCTGCACATCTATATATATATATATATATATATATATATCCCGTACCTCTTCATATACATATATATATATGCGTAGTTTGTATACAAACTTATATGTAAAGTATGTGTGTAAATGTCTATGTATATATCTATATTTTCAAATTAAATATGAGAAATCAGATATGTTCAACAATTCAAAAGCCTACAATATAAACAAATCAAGTAATTGTGATATATTTAATGCGTCTCTCATCAAAAGGTTCAATACCGAAGCAATACTAAAAATATTCACTATCGAAATAATACCAAAAAATTCAAAATTACAGACGCACCAAATATATTAAAGATATAATGGACATATACGCTCGACAAATTATGCAAATTTATAAAAATATATGAAAATTATAGATAAATATAATTAAAGGTGTAGCCCTACTTACTAATAAACGCTGAGTAACAAATGGTGTTAAAAAGAATTATAGGGTGTCCTGGGTATAGTGTATAATGTAATAAAAAGAATATATATATTTGTATGTATAAATATTTATATATGGATGTACCTCGACATTTTCTTTACCAGGCAGAATGACTCTCAGTCGCTCTACAAGTGGCACCGTATCTATCATTGAATTGGAAACCGAAGGTAGATATATTGAAATTGAAGACAACGCTAAGTTTCCAAAGGTGAGTGAACTGGCATTCTATACCATCCTATTGTCTCTTTTGGTTTGCTGACATACATCATTTGAAAGCAGGTCCAATTCCGCATTTATAATGTTTCCACACGGATACATTAAGTCGACCAAACGTTAACATCCACTAGTATTTTTCTTTGCTCGATTACTGTGCAGAGTTGTAGTAACTTGTGCATATGTAACTCTTCGGCAACGCTGCCTTATATAAACGGCAGCAAAGTTTCATCCACACACTCACCCACACATTCTCCCAAACATACACATATGCACGCATGAAAACATGAACATTCATTTTTACCTCTGTTAAATCCAGTGATATATTCACTATTCATATAATTCGTTATGATTATAAAATCTTATTTTCTCTATCGAATATTGCATATTCTATTTTCTTTTTAATCGTAGGGAGCAACAAACATGAAAAACTGGACATTGATCCAATCTCTAGACAATGGCAAGTCCTTCACCCATAAATTTTCCGAGGGTAACGTGTTTAGTTCTGGTAAAACGCTCAAGGTAAATTTGTATTTGTTCTAAAACTCATTATTATTTTTATAATGTTTATTAACTAAATATAAGATATTAAAAACACCATTTTAAATCGAGAAAGGAGAACGCAACCGAGAAACGAGAATAGAATCTCGTATCTAATGATTGCTGGGACTCGACATTTCCCATGACAATGTAAAGCAATAGTAGTTATATTTTTCCTGTTATGTTAACTGTTATAATTTACTTCGATTGCATCTGACCATGTAAGCATGGAAAAGTTGATGTTAAAATGACAACGATGACGATGATTACGACGAAGATGATGATGAAGACGAGAAGGAGCCACTTTCCAGTTATGTTTGTAAGATGTGTCTCCAAAGTATGCTTATATTAATTAAATTAAAACTATTAATAGTTAATTCATAATGGATACCACCCTGTAACTACGGTCAAAACCCTGTTGCTAATCATTCCGTGTACTGGCAAATTTGTTAGAGCGGCGGAAAAAAACACCTAGTGTTATTTATTCCATCCTTGTACATACTCAGATTAAATCCCGCCGATAAATGAAATGAAGTACTAATCAAGTAGTGAGATCGATAACATCGATAGACAACCTACCCACTAATGTTTCAAATGTTTTGCCTAGGTAGAATCATTAGGGTATAAGAAAAATACCCTTTGGGTACGTGTTTCCGGCTCTTTACTTTATGTCTTCAAATCCCGCTGCAATCAACTTTTCCGTCTGCCACTTCGAGTTTATAAAATAAAGTACAAGTGATGAACTCTTGTTCATAGTTCTGACATTGTGTCTAAGTTACAAACAAATATTAGGTTTGTTGATGATGTTGTTACTATACTTAATTCTTTTATCCATATCTAGGTTTGGGGATCTAAGCACGGTGCTGGTCAAGGGGGCGTCACATCTTCCGATGTCTTTGAATGGGGAACAATGGCCACGCCATGCACAATTACTTTGAAAGACGACAAAGGCAAGGTAAGGTCCCCTAATTCATTGCTATATTACTCATTTTCTCTACCATATTTCTCACTATAGCTCTTGAGTACGTTTCTCTTTCTAACTCCATGCACTTCGAGAGTTAATGTGAGAACATCTATCTAGCCATTTGACCTGGACTGCTTTCAGTAATATCCATGTCTCCCTGGCACGACCGAATCTCTAACGGAAATATGCTAGTACCGTTTCGATATTACTTCTTTAACAAGCTTAATATTCAAAAGCTTACGGGCAGTAAGAGTAAGTAATGAAACTGATACAATTCACTGCTTTAAGTCACAAGAGGAATGTGACTTTAGAACTTGCAAATGTTTCATGACCTCGTGGTGTTACGTCTAATAAATGCTTCCTGTCGACATGACTTGGAGAGAGCGTTATATCTTCCAATATCAATAAAATACTGTAATATCTTTTTGTTTCGGTACACAATCAAAATACTAGTCTATATGGAACATCGTAGACCGATAAATAGAACGTATTTTGCTTCAGATGTGAAAGAAATCACGTATAGTTAAAATAGCTTATAAAATGTTTCATTTTAATTTGCAAGCTTAAAGAGCAGAAACAAAATATTTTTTTGACTTCGGGTCAATACTGAAACTCATAAGTATAGTTTCATAATACACAAGCCAGATTGCACTATCCGAACAAAATTACAGGGTTAGTTGCAGGTGTGTGTGTGTGTGTGGGGGGGGGGGGATTAAACTCCTTGATAATTTATGAATATCCTTAATTATTTATTGGTTTCTCAATATTATTTTTTTTACTTTCCAGGAAAGCGCTAAACTAGTTATCAAAATGGGTATGTGAAGAACGTAACTTGTCCTGCCGAACTTCTGTGCATGTTGTCTTCGCTGAAAAGTCACCGTTGTTTTTTTTTTTTTGTTTTTTTGTTGCAGTTAGCACCAAGTTTCAGAAAGTCCCTTTATAATAATAGTTTCAGTTAAAAAAAAAAATTCTAATATAAACTTCTAAGCACTTCAAATTTACTATTTTAATCTTTTTACATGATTCTCTAAAATTTAAGCTAATGATAAAGATGATGAGTAAATTCAGTTGTCAATAAAAAAAAATGTGTTGCAACATTGATACACAATTATCAAACATCAACAAAACGCTTCAGCTTGATACCTCTATAATCATGGTTCCAATAAAGGCTGTTAGTCAAGTTACCTAGGTACTATGACAAGCAATCTGTTTTGCTATCAAATGTTTTAATGGTATTTCACTCAATAAAAACTCAAAACGTATGCAATACAAAAAAAAAAAAAAAAGAAACAGCAACTGTATTTTGGGAAAATATAATTAAATTTCTTAGCATTATTTCTTGTTTTATTAAGGCGGCGAGCTGGCAGAATCGTTAGCACATTGTAATGTGAGTTCATATTCCGCCGAGGTCGACTTTACCTCTCATGCTTTCGGGTTCGATAAAATAAGCATATATATTTGACCCCTCTCCTCCCCCAAAATTGCAGCCCTTGTGACAAAATTTGCAGCCATTATTCCTTATTCAATTAACAACCTTGTACTTTGTAATTCGATTTCGAGGGTCTTCTCGCTATATTGTATGAAAAGAAGGCAATAAAATGTTATTAATATAATACTTTCATATGTTGTTTTTATTCATCATTAAATAGTATCATTCTTATTGTAATATTTTATGAGGTCAAAATAATGCAGAATTGATAGAATGGATTAGAGCTTCAATGTCGTTATTTTATATATCATTTTATGTTCAAATTTAAATCTCATTGACGTCAACGTTGCCTTTCGTCCTGCATGTGTCGATACAATAAGACACTAACCAAGGGGTTTGATCTCATTTCACAAAAACTTGAACAAATATTTTCTAAATTAATTTCCGGTTGACTTATAGTTTATGGACGGAATTTAGCCAACAGATATGTAGAAGGACTTCTCTTACGTGTGTGTTTACAATCAAGGAACAGGAGATTGCCACAAAGTACATAGTTAACAAGAGAGACAGTGACGCTCTTGTAATCCCAAGGTGCAACCGCATGTATAGGCTATGTCATATTTCTGTGGAAGATATTACGCATGTGATTAGCAGCTGTCCTAAAATGTCATCACGGTACTATCACCCTATGCAGTACAATGTTGTTGCTAAAACAATTTACAATGCCATCCACAAAAAAAAAAAAAAAAACTGTCCTGAAATAAACTTAGAAAATCCCTCTGTTAAGGAATACATTCATAAACACCAACTCAAAGAATACTGGTGGAATATTCCCATCAAAACTTCTGTCAAATGTAAACATAACAGGCCAGGTATTGTTGTTTGGGACAGAAGGGCAAAGGTATGTACCATCAAAGAAGTTAGCTACCCTGCAGATATAAATATCTCTTTGAAAATCAAAGAAAAAGAGGATATCTATGGACAACTGCTTCGAAACCCAATTAATTCAACGGAGAAGAGATCAAAGTTTCTGTAACCTGTGTGCATGATCCAGTGAGAGTGTTGTCTTGTAGTTTCACAAAAGAATATGTATTCATTAATGTAAATACCTAATCTGGAATTTAGTATGCCCGTGGGGTTTTTAAATCTAAAAAGAATATGAGTTCTTTCGGCTGCACAAAGACTGCATTTCCTTAATCCATTAATGTATGGCGTGGATCGTTGCATGATGCTCCATTTGAAGCTCTGTGCTATGCAGTTGGTCTTCTGATCTCAGGTATGTCGTGTTAACATTGTGGTTTTCTTCTTATCTACATGTCGGATTAGTGGTTAGTTATCTTTAATTTCAAATTACATTTTTCTTATGAACTAGAGGACACCACCCTCTCCGGATTAGCCATGCAGTCTCACTGACTTTGATCCTCTTCTCATGGAATTAATTTAGACCAAGCACTTATAATTCTGATTTGAAGATGCAAAGGGGCGCAACTCTATGTTTTCTTTTTCTTTCCTTTTTCCTCATTCCTCTTTTTACTTTTCTTCTTATTCCACTTATGATTTTAACACATTCTCGGATTTTCTCGTGTTTTCTCAATGACCTGTGTCCTTTCTCATTTGTTTTTTCAAAGTCCAGCCATGTTGTATATTCCTGTTGGAAAGTTTGCTTGTAAGCACAAGGCATACTATGTAACCTTGTCAGTTCATTGTGTTTTCCCAGCATGAAACTAATAGTAGCTTCAATTTAAATATTGTGTCTATTGGTTTCAAGTTTTGGCACAAGGCCAGCAATTTCCTTGATGAGGTAAGTCGATTGCATCGACCCCAACTTCCAACTCGTACTTATTTTATCGGACCCTATAGGATGAAGGGCAAAATCGACGTCAAGGGAATTTGAACTCAGAACGTAAGGACGGACGAAATGCTGCAAAGTATTTTGACCGACGAGCTAACGACTCTGACAAATCGCCACCTTAAGTATTGTGTGTATATGTATATGTATATATATATATATATTTATATATATATATATATATATGCACATCTATCTATATATATATAATTTTCTCACACGGCAGTGTGTGAATAATATACGTAAAGTCAACCTTTACTCACTCGCACCCAATTTGGCCCTTTTCCCACTAATTCAGTTTTAGCTCTGCCCTCATTCGGATTTTTTTGCACTATGATGAACCAGCTGTTTTAACATAAAATAATCAAAATTCGGTTCAGTAGAAAAAAAAAATTTATGATAAAAAATGTAGGGCCAAAAATGGGAAAGTAACGCCTGATATTTACTTCGACTTGTAATTTTTCTGTTATTTGAAAAGCAAACTATACGTTACTTATATCTTTTTAAAAGAGCTAGATTAGTAGAATCTTTTGGTGAAAACCTCTTTAAGAGATATTACATAGAAAAAACGCTATGCAGCTTTAAGTAGCCAAAATGTTGGTAACACCTAAAATTGATTTTGACTCAAATATCTCTGATATTTAGAAAGCAAGCTATACTTTAATTATATCAGCTTAGAACAACTCGATGAATACAGTCTTTTGGTGAAGACCCTCCTTTAAAAGATATTGGATAGAAAAAAGTTATGCAGCTTTAAGTGA
Organism: Octopus bimaculoides; assembly: GCF_001194135.2. Classification (NCBI taxonomy): domain Eukaryota; kingdom Metazoa; phylum Mollusca; class Cephalopoda; order Octopoda; family Octopodidae; genus Octopus; species Octopus bimaculoides. The sequence continues at coordinate 9,078,952 of NC_069001.1, read as the reverse complement.
TAAAAAAAAAAAGTGATAATTTGTTGTTTCCAATTTGAACTCACGCCCGGCCAATTTAACGCTTTACCAGTTATTTAATTTTTACTCAATTTTAATTTGTTTTCTTGCACTATGGTAAGTTACATTTTGATATAAAATAATCGAAATTTGGTTCAGTAAAAAAGATATTATAATAAAAAATGTAGGGGTAAATATTGGGAGTAACGTCTAATATTTACTTTCACTTGTAATTTCTCAAACATTTAAAAAAAATACTATATTTTACTTATGACTATTTAAAAGAAGTTGATGAGTAAAATCTTTTGGTGAAGACCTCGTTGAAAGATATTAGATAGAAAAAGTTATGCAGCTTTAAGTAGCCAAAAAATTGGTGTTAAAATTGGTACAAAAAAGTGCAAGGACGCGGTAGAGTCCCCATTAAGAAGCAACCACAATAATTTGACAGCAAAGTGTCATGGGAGACCAACCATGTCTAGTTTGAGCTATTGGCCGACCAGAATTGATGAGACCATGAGGAAAGAGCAGTTCAGCTTATTACAAGGCTACAGGGCGCTGCACTAGAGATACTGAGCCAGTTGTCTGTGGAGGGCAGAAGCTGTTATTCTCTAGCTGAAGTGTTAGAGAGAAGATATGGCACTATGTACCTGGGTGAAGTGTACAGGGTACGATTTCGAACCCGCGTAAGAGCTAGAGGAGAAATCACTACAACAGCTTGTCCAGGAACTTTTGGCTCTTCTTCTGAAAGAGAAATTTATCGACTCCTTGTGCAGTGCGGAGCTCAAACTTCAAATAAAACAAACACAACCGAATACTATGCAAGAGGCATTGACTAGAGCTCTGGAATTTGAGTCATATGTAAGGTCTAGCACGGGAAGATTTCAGGTGGACTACAGTTCCGGATTCAAAGCAAGGAAGGGGCAAGTACGTGAAACAGGAAGATTAAATGAAAGTTGTTGGTACTGCGAGAAGGTCGGACATAAAAAAGAAAGCTGTTTGAAGAAGAAAGAACCAGCGATGTTTGGAATAAATTCTTGGCACTCTTGGAAGCCAGGAAACTAGATGCAAGATTGTTACAGCCTGAAGAGAAAGAGAAGTCAATACGAAATAAAAGAAACGTTGAGTCAGAATGGCAAAATGTTCGTCCAAACATATTAGGAGATACCAAATCTTTCCAAGAAGTTAAAGAAAAGCATACACAGCGGCTGCAGAAGTAAGATAGGTAACAAATTATTGTTATTGTTGAACTGTGCGGCTTTGAGCCAATTCTGTGGGGCGTAAGCTCAAATTTTTCTGTGTTCGGCGTTTATCCGTAAATTGTGTTTTGGAATAAACAACATCATGGAGTCACCAAGCAACTCACCAAAATCAATTTTGGATATGCCTGTGTTTGTAACAGGTGAAGGAAAAAACTCACCGGCCTTGTCGCCAAAAAAGTCGCATAATTTGGATGTTATTGTTGCTACAGAAACCCTGTTAAGGGGGCCAAGAGATCTGCTCCCACTGTTGGATGATTACGAGAGTTTTTGTCTCCCCGGGCTGTTCTTCTAGCGGAAGCGAGGTGTTGGTCCTATTTAAAAGAAACCGGGTTTCTGGGAAAAAGTTAATTTTTTCAGATCCAGAGTGTAGGCTGGTCGTCATGGACTTGACGTTCATCCATGGTAAGATTATCAGACAGATTGTAATTTATGCACCCACGACAACTGGGCAAAGCGAGTATTTTTGGAACCTGGAGAAGTTTCTTGGTACATCACATTCCTTAGCTGTGCTAAGAGACTATAACACAATCTGCAACGCACACGTAGATTATGTGGGCTCGTGTACAGATAGAAAAGGTTTTTCATTCAGATATAGTGTGTCGAAGGCCATGCTATCGAATATGCCCTGGTTACTGCTGGTATTTCTGTTAAGATCCAGGTCATTGTGGACCGAGTTGATCTGTGAGAAACTGTTTTCAAGTCATGACTATCTAGTTGTTTTTATTTTTCTGGAAGAGTCAATCTTGGATAAATCTACCTAATGTTTCTTGTCTTTCGTAAAATGGTGGCTCATGTTTGAAAAATATCTTTCCTGCTTTTAATCCAGCGCATTTCACTTACTACCAAGAATACTCAGTCGGTAAACATCAAGTTTACGAAGAAGCTGAGTCAATAGTCCACATTGGTACAGACTTAAACGTTCCAGGTAGTGATGTAAGCTTTTGGTTTGGCGCTCAGAATCGAACTCTTCACCAAGGGCTGGGCAACCTCTCCGCTCTACTTCATTCCTATTACTTGGAGATAATGTCATACTCCTTTTGTCGTGTGTTGTCAACAATTTTTCTAGCTGTTTCTGTGGCGATTTTAGTTTTCTTCACATGAGTGTTTTCCTCGCTGGTTCTGGTAAGAGGTTGATAGCCCTTTGACCACCTTCTTTTCGTTTCCTTTCTTGAGACCTGCACGAGGGGAGTTATTTGAGAGAGAACTGGTTGCTGTTTCTAACATGTTGTGCACCGACGTGGAAGTTATGTTACTAACTCTAACTGAATTGCTGTTTAGCCGACGTCACCTCTGACTAAAATGACCTTTGATAAGAGCTTTCCATCCTTGAATATCCGTAATACCTTATCAGTCATAAATTAAGGTAGGGAATTGAGAGATTTAAGGGAGATTTTGTTGCTGTTTCTAGCAGATCATGCAAGACTGTAAAACCTTCCTCTGTTGGCTCTAAATATGTTTTAGTCTGAAGGTAACGATATCCACCTACGTGCAAATGTAGGTGGGTAATTGGATACAACACAATCGATACGCAGTTAATAAGTGAAGCGTAAACAAAAATTTCTTATATTACATGATTTGTTTTCTTCGTTCTCTTTATTTTACACACACACACACACACACACACACACACACACACACACACACACACACACACACACACACACACACACACATATCCCAAAGCTATATAAGCTCGAAGAATATTATTTAGATAAAAAAGAGCAAATAAATATGTCCGAAATATATATTTTTTATTTGAATATATAGATAAGTATCCCACATATTTTTCTTTTCTATCTAAATCTCAGAATGTCTTATCCGTTCTTTGTTTCTTTTACACAAGCCATATCACTATTCCTTACCCTCCTCCTTTGTCTCTCCTTTTCTTCCCTCCATCTCTCTTTCTTTCTCTGTCTGTCTGCCTGTCTGTCTTTGTCTATGTAAATACATACCAATTTTAACTATCAGTCAATTTTCACTCACATTCTTTTACAGCTCTCACTGCAAATCATCTTTGTTATTTGTTAGGAGTGACAACGCATAAAAGTCGGATACACAGCAGTTACGTCAGTTAAGAAATTTATTTATCCAAGAAGCCTCTTCAGTATAAATTCCAATATACGAATTTCTATTTTACATTGATGTTTTAATAACAATAATATATATTATAACGACAATGGAAAAAAGTCCTTACCGGTCGACTGTCAGAAAATTTTCAGGCGTCAGGAAGCATCCTGCATGGATTAACACTCTTCAAACTCCAATAGTCTTGGAGAGTGGGGTAGGAACATTATGTTCCCATGAAAGTGTTTCTAAGATAAAAAATGCTAACCAAAACGAAAAGAAAGAAATACGAGGTTTGAATGACAAACTTGCCAGTCACATTGAAAGGGTGCGTTTCTTAGAGGCTGAGAACACATATTTTAGGGATCTCTTATGGAAAAGCAACTACTGCTTAAATATTGGCATAATCAAGAATTCGTATCATGCTGAGATGGACATCTTGAAAGCAGACATACGGAAGAAGGATGTTAAACTTACGGCCTTACAATCTAAAGGGGAATCGCTTGCAGAAGAAGTTGATTATTTGTGCGCTCAGTAAGTAGTGACTTGTCTCTCTATGTCTAATCACTTTCCCTGGCATGGAGCTTAAGTTTCCATCAACATATTTTAACTGTTTTCATATGTATACCGTTCTTCGGATCTGTTAACTGGTGCTATATATAGGTATATGTGTATATATGCATATATACACGTGTGTGTAGGCATATGTACGCATGTATGTATATATGTATGTATA
>NC_069001.1:9071764-9074790 GCF_001194135.2 Octopus bimaculoides | reverse complement strand
TATATATAGTTTTAGGGAAAAGAACCAAGGTTCATGAACTTATCGATGAAAATTTTAATAAAGTTTTAATAAACTGATTTTAATTGAGTTTTTTCCTGTAATTTTGGATTTTATCCCTAATATTATTATTATCATTTATATATATATATATTTGTATGTGTGTCTGTATGAGCATATATATATATGTATACATGTACACATGCATATACACACACAAACTTACATGAATACACGCATACATATATGCATACACAACACCAGTTGATGGACGGTGATACGTTGATTATCGATTGGAAATTGGATAACTTTATATCCCTGGTTGATGGGAAACTCAGAGTAATGTATGTGAGTGTTCCATGTTTGTAGTTAATATTTTGTATATATACATGTGTGTGTGTGTGTGTGTGTGTGTGTGTGTGTGTGTGTGTGTGTGTGTGTGTGTGTGTTGTAGAAATTATGTGAACAAATATATGTAGGAGTGCTTTTGCTCTGTTTTAAAGCTCCACGTAACTCAGTCTTCTTCATCCTGTGTTGGATCATATGTATATGCATACATAAGCTGATAAACTATGATGTGAGGAAAATTTGGCTGCTATTTCTAGCAATCCTACTTAAAATACAGAGTTTTATGTAGTTGCCCCTCTTCGTCGATCTTAAACGTACACAAAGATATATACAGACATGAACTCATACATATATGTGTGTATGGAAGTAACACTGAGTTTATCACGCCCATCCTATATGATCTCAATATTATCTATCATTGTAAGACAGCAAGCTGGCAGAATCGCTAGCACGCCGTCCTTTCGTCTGTATTTATGTCTTTAGTTCAAATTCCGCCGAAGTCGACTTTGCCTTTCATCCTTTCGGGATCGATAGAATAAGTACCAGTAGAGCATTTGGGGTTGATGTAATCGACTATCTTCTTCCCCCAAAATTTCGGGCCTTGTGCCTATATTAGAAAGGAATATTATCTATCATCGTGACCAACACGTTATACACTGATTTTCATGGATACACAATTCGGAGAGAATGAGACGCGGTGATATCGACAGTAATGCTTGACTGGTACTTGATCCACCTCGAAGGAGTAAATGTTAAACTTGGTATCGATGTGGTTTGAACGTACATGGCCGAAGCAAATGTTACATAGTGCTGTTTCTGGTGATATAAATACTTAACCAATTCGCTGTCTAAAGATGAGATGAGTGCGAATGTGTGAAGCTGTTTCAGCTCTTTAAAACACATAGCAGAAACACGTTGCAATCAAATGTTATAAATTTTACTGAAAATATTAATATACTTTAAGGGCTTAGTCAAATGAAGAGAATTACAGCTCTACCCTTGACCTTTTACCAGATCCCCTGAGGACAGAGGAAATGAACAACAACATGGGGTATTCAGACAGAGGACGCTTTGTCTGAATGCTTGCAACAAAGTGAACTCTGGAAAAGACACTCAAAAGACTAAGAGATAACGCTATACTCTGCCACAGATTTGTAATGCCCAAGAATAGGAATTATTTTAGAATCTCCATGTATGAAACCATTAACCGTTCCCACCTACAAAGAAAAAAAAATATACAATACTGCGTGACAGATGATGCAGACGAGGTCAACTGTGACGTCTGTTCTGAATTCGAATTGTATCGTTTTACTATGGAAACATGAGTGATTAGGGAAGAACAATAATTACCAGATCAAATAAGTAGATCAAATAAGTAGATCAAATAAGTAGATTTGCAATTTGTTTACATTACAAAAGGAATGTATTAAGATCAGAGAAGTATGTTTTATCTCGTAACTGAATATTTTTTCAGAAATGTTATTATCCTCGGAATGTGGTAATCAACCAAGAGAAATCTTGAATCTTTAACTTCGGCGTCAGTTGCTCTTTTTCGGACAGGAGAAGAAATTCTCCAGAATAAATAATTAATCTCCAAGCCGTTTTCCAACGCTTACTCGAGTGTCACAGAATGTGAACAGGAATCGTAGCTGAGCAACTATTTCGCCGCCGTCAGTGAGATAACAAGTGCATTGAGATTTGAAATAAGATTTATGGACGGTTTTGTTTCTAGACAAACATACAATGGTATTTTTGAGTAGCCGTTACGGTTGACATAATATATAACCAAGCACTGGCATCGCCAGTTCAAATGTGGTCGGATGTCAATGAAACTACTCCTATTCATGGACGACCACATTCTGCCATTGATGATGACACCATCTGTAAAGTGGAAGCCGCCATTTTGGAGGATCCCCGCATAACTATTCGACAACTAGCCCAAGATGTGAAAGTAGTATAGGATCCGTGGAAAAAAAATCATTCCTTCCATTTGCACATGCGGAAGTTTCTGCACGATGGATTCCCCAGATGCTCACACCATTTCAGAAGCAGGAACGAGTCAATTGCTCCCAGGCATTTTCGGCAGTGTGCCAAGAAAACGAAGAGGACATTTTCGATAGACTTACTACACAGGGTGAAATATGGGTCCGTCACTATGATCCTGAGACTAAAGTCCAGTCGAAACAATGGAAGCATGATAACTCACCACCTCCAAAGAAGGCTCGTGTCCAACCATCAGCAGGCAAGATGATGTTCACAGTCTTTTGGGACCAGTACAGTGCAGTGATGATGGATTTTCTGGCTAAGTGTACCTCAATTAACGGGACATGAGTGTGGGATCATATCATAAGCTTTCCTATAATCTATCCATGCTATTGTTAGGTTTTTCTTTCTCGCTTTTACTTCATTTAGAACTGCTTTGTCTATGTATAATAGATCATGCGTTCCTCTAGCCTTCTTCCTACCTGTTGAGATACTCTGTAGGTGCAAGAAGACTGCATATGGAGACAACATGATCAATGGTTTCCTATTATTATCATTATTATTATTATTATTATTATTATTATTATTATTATTATTATTATTATTATTATTATTATAGCTAACCGCCTACACTTTTTTCTGCAAAATAGGGGTAGTTTATCCTGTTCAGGCTATATTATTAGCATTATCCTGCGATT
>NC_069001.1:9066314-9071553 GCF_001194135.2 Octopus bimaculoides | reverse complement strand
TTATTATTATTATTATTATTATTATTATTATTATTATTATTATTGAGTGAGAGAGCAGTGCATGCCATCAAAGTGACACTGAGGTAAAATATACGAAGCCCAATATACCCATCATGACTACCCATCTAATAAGGGTACACCAGGTACATGCATCACAACCATGTTATTATTATTATTATTATTATTATTATTATTATTATTATTATTATTATTATTATTATTTTGTTTAACAGGACGAATCATCTGCAGGACAGAAATGATAAAATGGGGCACGCTGTTAACGGGTTGCATGATGACGTTTCCCGACAAATTTCAGACACCGAAACATTCAGAAAGAGAGCAAATTACCTCGAAAAACAACTTGCTCGCTCGAAAGAGAAATATGTCCAGCTAGCGAATGAAATTAAACCACTTACATCGGTAAATTGAAATACTTTATAATCACACCACGTTTGTCTGTCTATCTATGTATTTGTCTGCCCCAAAAGTAATACTGGTGGAATATCCTCGTGAAAACCTCAATAAAATGTAAACATAACAAATCTGACATTGCGCCTCCATATGTAACATGTATCGCCAACTCTTTCCATTCTACTAGTAGCCCATCTGGAGAAGCTGCTTCTGCATGACCACTTGACCTTTCAGAAAGAGCAGCAAAAATGTTCTCAAATTACACCCTACCGACTTAAAATATACATGTGATAATGCAGCCCTAGATACACTTTGCCTAAATGAAAGACAGGATGATGAGTCTTTGTCGTGAGTTTATTTTATCATAGCTGACCTGCGGTTAAGCAGCGCCACAAACAGCAATACCCGCTTTCCATCGCCTATGTAATCATGAAACTTTCGTCTTTGTGTAAGACACAATAATTCGTTATTTGAAGAGATAATTTCTTCAAAAATAATTATTTATTTTTCTTTTTATTATTTTTTAGGAATTACAAGACGAAACTACTCAAAGATTGATTGAAGCTGAACGTGTCAAGTCATTAGAAAATGAACTTGCTTTCCGCACTGATGTCCATGCTGTTGTAATGCATTTTTTCTTCGTCGATTTATTTATTATTTTTTTTGGTGAAACGCCATGAGATATTTCAGCCACTTTCATTCAAAAAATGTTCACATCATTTAAGGCCTTTTTCAATCAAATCCATTTAATTTGGGGTATCGGATCAGCATCAGCAGGAACGAACCAGCAGATGTAAAATCATCAAATCTCAAACTGCCAGCTTTCCATCTGATTAAAAAATCCATAATTGGCAAAGAACCGTTTCTAGTACTTGTTTGAAATTCATCTTGGTTTTCGAAAATATTTCGTGATAAATTGCTTTTTTTTAAGAAAGGAAATATCCAGAATTTTGCCTAGAGAGAGATCTGGTCTATACGTGGATGTAAGATAACAGAAAACCCAGCAGTTTAAATTGTAGAAATTGACACCGTAAGAGCTTGTCACCAAAATCGCAAAAATTCATAGCTTGGATGATCCTTTAGTTTCTGGGGTCAAAAGAGACTTTGGTATATTATTTTGTGTTATAATATTTGTAAAAAAGCAATCCCATAGTTTATAAACAGCTACAAAACAGTTTATAAAAACATTTCCAAATTTATAATTTCAAGTCCCGTTGCCTTTCCTATCTTTTGTCTTTGTCTTTCATAAAATTATTTATTTCTTATTGTCGACTTCACTCACTGATTGTAAAAGGATTTGGGGGTCTGCGACGTGAACACTCTTTTCTGATCTCAACCATGACCTTGGACATAACCGTGTCTGAGAAAGTGTGGGGTCGAAGGTAGAATTAAATACTGTTTTTTATCGAAATGAATGGTTCAAAATCAAACTCGGCCTAGGCTGGATTTGAACTCATAATGACGAGAGCGGGGATAAATACCGTAGACATTCCATCCAACTCCACCAATTGGTTACCCTTGATAAAGTAAGTTGCAGCAATATATCATGGTAACAATTTTCTATATTCACGTCTGTCTACTTTAATGTTTAAAATGTAGAGTATCTTCTCAATAGAGTGTGCGGTGAGAGACTTTGCTTCAACACTAATTACCATTTCGTTTTCAAATTTCTACTTGCAGGAGATGAAGGAATACCGATCAATGCTGTCGAAGATGAAGAACCAGCCCAGTTTATGTGATATACCGAAAGCTGAACTTGAAAGTATTGTTTCTGATTTAAGTGAAGAATATGAATCTCAGTTACAACAAATTACTACTAATCTTGAAAACAGATATAGTGCACAGGTAAGAAATAAAGTAAAAATAACAATTATTTTTATATGTTTATAATAACTCCACACAATTTCTAAAATTCCTTTCTATGAAATTATTTAATGCTTTGCGAATGTTGACATAATTTTACAAGACTTTTGTAAAAGCAACCTAATTGTGCCAAAGTCTGTGCAATAATGGAAATGTGAAGACAGCTTATAGAGGTGACCGAAACGATTGAGGTGAATTCCAAAGAAAAGTGAAAAAGTAGATTACAGAAATGAACATATCGATCTGACGATGTTTGATGGTTGTTGTATGTTAAGTTTGAAAATTTCGAGAAATGCATACATCTTGATAACTCTTTACTCTTTACTCTTTTACTTGTTTCAGTCATTTGACTGTGGCTATGCTGGAGCACCGCCTTTAGTCGAGCAAATCGACCCCGGGACTTATTCTTTGTAAGCCTAGTACTTAATCTATCGGTCTCTTTTTGCTGAATCGCTAAGTTACGGGGACGTAAACACACCAGCATCGGTTGTCAAGAGATGTTGGGGGGGACAAACACACAAATATATATATATATATATATATATATATATATATATATACATATATATACATATATTCGACGGGCTTCTTTCAGTTTCCGTCTACCAAATCCACTCACATGGCTTTGGTCGGCCCGAGACTATAGTAGAAGATACTTGCCCAAGGTGCCACGCAGTGGGACTGAACCCGGAACCATGTGGTCTGTAAACAAGCTACTTACCACACAGCCACTCCTACGCCTATTGAACGATTATGGACGCAAATATTTGAGCTTAAATTTGTTTTCGTACGCGAGTATGATAATGTGGTGGTTGCAAGTATATAGAGAAACTGAGCTAAGTGCAAGCTAAGTGCAGAGGATTTTTTGCTAGTCTGCGACTCTACCACTCTCTACAGTTTGTGCTCTTACCACGTCTTGCCTCACTCTAGTTCCCACTTTCGCAGTTTCCAATGTAACACTTTTGCTACTTAATCGTGTCACCACAACGAGTAATGGTTTTGGGCAAGTCTAGGGCATTCGTTCACAATATGGGCAATGGTTTCGTCCACTCTATTACAGATGCGGCATAGTCTAGATACTTGCTCATTCCCGATTATGACCCGATTATGAAATTGAATGACAAACGTTCAAAATGACTGCAAAAATTTCTATCATCATCATCATCATCATCATCATCATCATCATCATCATCATCATCATCATCATCATCATTTTTATTATAATTATTATTTAACAGCTCAAGGAATTGCGTCTTTCTGTGATAACTACATATGCAGACACAGTCGATTCTTCGGTTAGAATGCATTTCCGTTCCGAAAACAAAGAGTCACTAGAAACATTATCAGAATATGAAGGCACGGTAAGAAAAAACTTTCAACCAACGATCTCATATCGTCTTTTGTTTTCATAGAGCAGAGAGAGAGAGAGAGAGAGAGAGAGAGAGAGAGAGAGAGAGAGAGAGAGAGAGAGAGAGAATATGGAAATCATTAGACAGAAGGCATCACAAGAATCCCCACCTGTAACTGTCCCTAGTTCTCTCATACACGCTTTCGGTTTCGAAAGTGATCTAAGTCAAATTATTTCATCAAAAATACTTGTTAATTTTTGTTCTAAACGCCATCTTAATAATGACAACGTTATTTTACAACCTTTTTCATTATTTTCAAAATTGATTGAAATGGAGTATTGAAACAAAAATATGATAACGAAAATGTTCTGAGACATCGTGGCCATTTTAAATACAAGGAACGCGGTTAACGTTGCACTTGAATATTTGTACATAACGCCTGCAGAAAAAGACATATGCAGGGAGGAATATCTAAAGGCCCGACGTTCTATGGTGGAGAGACTTGCCATAATGTAACTTTAAGGAGAAGGGTAAAATTCGGAAAGAAATATGAATCGAATGTGTCTGAGTAAATGCAGCAGGAGACACAAACAGCTCCAGGGAATAAGAAAAGGACGAAACAGCATATTTGTGGGCCTAAAATTGTGGAAGTTTGTAATCGACTTCTGATAAATTAGACGACTGGCCTGTCTTTGGTGTGTCTTTATGCATTTGAAAAGCATCCTTCTAGATGTAAGAGCAACATTCTATTACGGGTCTTACTTGAGTATTGCAGGGAGTTAATAGTTGTTGAGACCTTATATGCTATCTCTCGAACTGCTGTATCATAAATACAATACGTTATACGTATGCGTGTGGAGGCGCATGGCTTAGTGGTTAGCGTGTTGGACTCATGATCGTCAGATTGTGGGTTGCATTGTGCTGTATGAATGTATGTATGTGTATATATATATATATATATACATGTGTCTGTGCGTATGTGTATATGTTATGTATATTTTTTATGTATGTACGAGCATCTAGCTTTATATAATCTACATCTATGTACAACCAAGTGGTGTGTTTTTATCATAATTTAAAAAAAAAATGAGAGCATTTCATTTCATTTGGAAAGATTACAATCCTGAGAAATCAAATGAGTTCATTAGAAGCCGAGCTAGAGATGATACAAGAAGAAAAAGCCAAGGAGAGGAAAGAAAATCAGTTCAAAGTCAATGAATTACGCTCGGAGATTGAAGTAGTTTTAAAGCAATTAAAAGATCTGATGGATTCTAAACTCACCTTGGAAACGGAGATTTCAACCTACCGCAAGCTCCTTGATGGAGACGACGACAGGTAAACAAATGTACTTTACATTAAATAATGCTAAGAGAATGCCAAACTTCTCTTGAGAAAACTTCATGTTAAGTAAATTATGGATTTGTCTCCGTTGCTGACTCCACGGTTTCCGACCTATGCAGATATCTTTTCTGTTGACTGCATTTACTTTGCTGTGAATATTTCTGAATTTGAAAATAATCAATCCAATCCCTTTATTACTTAACAACTGCATGATCTATTCTTTGTAACCGTTATATGCAATACTTTGCATCACTGAAACATAGAAATATATATAT
>NC_069001.1:9060176-9066000 GCF_001194135.2 Octopus bimaculoides | reverse complement strand
TATATATATATATATATATATGTTGTTGTACTTGGGGATGGTCATATTGCCATATATATATACTAGCTGACGTAGCCGGTAATTACCGGAAAAGCTGGGCTTATTCCGTGGTTCCGTTCTCATAATTGTTTCGCTAATTCAATAACTACAATACAAAGTTTGTAGCCCTTTAAACGATTTTTGTGCATTTACAGAGAATACGGAGTTGTACTTGTATGTTAATGGAACTGCATCACAGACCAGATAGCAAATCTGCAACAAAAGGTTTCACACCTCGATATCTAGGTGAAAAGTTAATATAATAGATTTCGTGCCAAATTGGCTCTTCCATGATGTAATTAGGTTGTTTCCATATGTGATTTCTTAAAACTACAATAGAAATTTCTCAGAATATATTTCATTACCACAGGAAGAACCTTGATGAAGTGGTGACTCCAGTACATGAATACCAAACACACAGTGAGAATGTACAGGCTAATGCACTGGGAAATGAGTTAAGTAGGTGTTCTTGGCTTTATTATTCAGTCATCACGTATACATGTACACACATGCACATGCACGCGCACAGACACAGACACAGACACACACACACACACACACACACACACACACACACACACACACACACACACACACAAAAGTTAATAAAAGTAGTGTGTGCGTTGCGTTCCGTTACTAAATGAAAAATGCATTGTAAATAAACAACAACAGATAAAAAACATATACGTATATTAAGCGTATTAGATCGACCCAGTACGCAACTGGTACTTAATTTATCGACCCCGAAAGGATGAAAGATAAAGTCAACCTCGGCGGAATTTGAACTCAGAACGTAAAGACAGATATAACAACGCTAAGCATTTCGCCTGGTGTGCTTACGTTCCTTATTTCTTTATTGCCCACAAGGGGCTAAACATAGAGGGGACAAACAAGGACAGATAAAGGGATTAAGTTGATTACATCGACCCCAGTGCGTAACCGGTACTTGATTTATCGACCCCGAAAGGATGAAAGGCAAAGTCGACCTCGGCGGAATTTGAACTCAGAACGTAACGCAAACGAAATACCGCCCGGCGTGCTAACGTTCCTGCATATATAAAATTGACATGATTTCCCTTTTCTGCGTTGCTGAAGATTAGCTTCTTGGGGCGAACTAGTAGCGGATTCAAATTCTGGGAATATATTCGGTGTTTTTTTTTTTTTAATATGTGCACAGAATTTATGTTGCTCTTGTATTTTGGTGCTTATGTATTGATACATATTAATTTTGATTTGTACTATCTCGAGATTTCGAGCCCCATCATGACATTAATATATGATTCATATATGAGTAAGATATAGCATTAAGATACCCTTGATTTGCAGATTTCTTATTGGGAAGAATCAGAGTGGAACGCACTACAAAAGGGACTGTGTCTATCATTGAATTAGACCCCGATGGAAAATACATTGAACTTAAAGATAAGTCTCCAAAGGTAAGAAATATTAGGACAGATTATCTTTCCTTTTTTTGTAATTTTCTATATCATCACAGCATTCGTAAATCAGATAACATAAGTACAATACATACAGACTTAACTACAAATAAGTAGACACATAGAGGCGCAGAGGCCAACGAGGTAAATGTTATGCAGTTACTTTACATTCTAGAAACATCAGCCAAATTCACGCACTTCCAATTCAATTAAAAACTACCCTCTTAAATAAGTTAGAACAGAATGCAATATATCAGAAAGAATTATATAAGGTTCTCATAAATAGAACGCATTTAATCATAGGTTCGTTCAACTTAGGCTATGCTGCTGTTGATCTGCAATATCATAGTATTTTTGACATATTTTTTGACATATTTTTCAAATCATAGAATGCAACAAACGTGAAGAATTGGACATTAAACCAAACAACAGAAAATGGTGAGAGCTGCACGCATACATTTACAGATAGTAACGTGTTCAGTTCTAGCAAATTCATCAAGGTAAGTTTTTTTTCTTCTTTTCTTGAAATGTTCGTTATTCTTAAAATGTACCTCTCTTTATAAGCACCAATTCAAAATGAGGAAAGGAACAGACCGCTCAGTGACGTAATCAAAACCCTTATCTATCGACTGCTGGGGGAGAGCGCTACCGATTACACTAAGCAGCAACATTAAAAAGATTAATTTATTTCTGATATTTTAACTGTATTATCTCATCTATATAGTGATGATTCTTCAGTCACTTTCAGGTCAATGAGCATATCTTCAGTTAGTAAAAATATTATTACCTCCGCCTTAGCGTAGGCAGAGATATTGTTTTCAGCCGTGTGTATTTGTTTGTTTGTCCGTGGACAAGATATCTCAAGAACCTCTGGATGGATTCGGATGAAATTTTTGGAAAATTTGGTCTCGTGACTAATTTCTTTATTTGGCACTTACAGCCACAACACAGAGGGGGACACTATTGGCGCAGCCACAACATTACAATGGGGATATAAAACATAAAACGAATGACAATGAGATGTTATATAATGAAGAAATGAAATGGATGTATGGGCCCCATTCTCATGCAGTACTATTTGAACGTTGATATATACTATTTCTATTTACCATCGTTTTTCTATTGTTTTTTCTCTCTTTTTTTATATTAACACAAAACATTCACTTTTTTCCTTCTTTTTTGTTCCTTTTTTTTCCAAACAATTTTACTCTTTTTTTAAAAACTTTTTAATATCTCATAAAAGGCTCCAAGTTCTTGAGTTCAATTACTGGTGGCAGCTCGTCGAACTCCACCGCTACTCCGGGCAGGTCAATTTTTTCTCTGCACATGTCTTTTAGTTTCCTGTATGTGTCCTTATCGACCACAATGGCCTTCACATTTTCTTTGGTCTCGTGACTGGCACGAACTCATTAGATTTTGGGATCGATTCGGTACAGGACAAAGATTCTGGATTACTTTTCCTGCTTTTTTTTTTTTTTTACTTAATTTTGGAGAGCGGTCGGGTTAATTTTTAGCATTCTCGTTTGTGAGAGCAGTCGAGTTTATTTCAGTTATTTTCATTTTAAAAATCATCTCTGGTTAATCGTTGAGAGGGCGTTGGTGTTGCGTAATATATAAAAGTAAATACACCCTCTTACGCAAGATCTCCTTCAGTTAATACATTTCAAAATATATGCTAATGATCTAACGAGGTTTTGGAGTAGTTCGTTGTATCTGACTAGAGTGGAAAATTCTAAAGAACGCACGATGTATGTATGTATGTATGTATGTATGTATATAAATGTGTGTGTGTGTGTGTGTGTGTGTGTGTGTGTGTGTGTGTGTGTGTCTGTGTGTGTGTTTGTGTAGCCATCTAAAGTCAGAACCAAGTACGGCAACAGCTTAGAGTTCAAAGGCCAACAGTTTTTGAATTCCCCGACAAAAGACATTAAGAAACCTATACAATGTGGACGTTGATGCCTTCAAAAAGGAGCGTAAAGCACTATGTGTTGGAGGTCTTTGTTGTGTCAGTTAGTAATAATATTTTTACTAACTAGACACTACAAATCCCCGGAACACACAATGTCTTCAGTCGACAACATCACAATATTGGATACTGTGCGAAGTCTTCTATAATAATAATAGTAATAATAATTTCTTTCGATTTCTAGATTTGGGGACACAAACACGGTTCTGTAGAAAGTGGCATTGTGTCCTCCACAGTCTCGGAGTGGTCTGCATTGAGTAATCCATCGACAATTACTTTGAAAGACAACAATAAGGTAAGATTTCTTTATTCCATGCTTTACAATATCACTCTCTCCTCATTTCATAAATATGCATTTCATATATATGTATGGATGCATGTACGCATACATATACACGTATATACACACGCGCACACACATATACATATATGGAGTTTAGAAAATGCTTGAGTTATACGTGAGCTACTTCGAGTTTCATGCTAAGATAGTGCTGTAATAAGATGGCCATCGTTCAGGATCAAATAATATGGCGACTTTGCAAGTAAAATATGAAAACAAGAAAATGTATGAGAAAATATTGATGAAGAAAATTTCTGAAAGGAAGGGGGTATAATCCATACCGTACAAGGTAGCTTATGTCTCTTTAAGCCGAAGGTGTTAACAGCTAAACAGGAAATGCGTAATAGGATGAATTGAATGGATCGTGCCTGGTTCGTTATGCAAGCCTGTTTGATTACTGCACGATGAGAGCATGAAACCAGAAGTAGTTTATGTGCAGATATATATATGGTGTTATATATCTGAAAAACAAAATGAATAAGCAAGACTTTGCCGTTAAATTTTTTCCACTTTAATAATTAATTGCTTACAAATGGTATCGCGCACACAAACACACACACACACTCATATCTATGTGTGTGTGTATATATATATATGTTCATTATAAAATGTGGCCTGTGCCCGATGAATATGTTTGAGATATTTCTCAACATGTGAAACTATTAGTAGCACTTAAAGATATGTATTGTGTCCTTTAAATGAATAATATTTATCGCTCACCAAAGGAAGAACTTTTTTGTTATTCATTGATTTGTTAATCTGTTTTCAATTTTCAGATATGTGCTGTCTTTGTATCAAAATTGGTATTTGACTGAATGGAGTAATTCAATATAAGAAAGACAACTGTTGAGCGCCTGTGCCTTTTTCTCAGCTGAGAAGACGATGTTTTTCGAACAGTTCGGCCGAGTTTCATAGTCCTATTTCCTTTCATTATAGTTATACTTCCGTAAAATAACTCTACAGCTAACTTTAATTTTGCTGTTTGTGTCTTCATTTTTTTTACATGATTCTCCCAAAAGAGAGAGTGATATAGGAGTGATACAACACAGCACTACTTTTAGTTTTCTTTACGAGATATCTCGTGACGATTAAGAAATATTAACCAACGTTATTTACCATTATATTTTGTGCGGTAGACTGATATTATCGCTCAGTTTAATACCATCACCTGGACTTTGGATGTTTTCAGACAAATTGTAAGAAAAAAGCTAGGTTTTTCACCTAAGGATAATCTCGTTCCTCTCACGAATCTTGGAGGCTCTGAAAACAATGGTGGATGTTACAAAATCTCCACTGATTAAAATATTTAAAATATTTCCTTCGCAGTGAATTTCAATAGCTTATGCTTTATACATGTGGCAGTAAAACATATGTATGCCACTTTCTATTATTACGTACACAAATAAAATGATTATAACGGAAAGAAAGAATTAATTTTATTGGAATTAAAGGTGAATGAATTTCTTTTAATATCTTGAAAGACTATCACATATTTCCTTTTGTAAGATTTTTTTCCATAATTACAAACAATAAAATATTTTTTAAATAACTACTTTTTGTGTAATTTCTCTACTAAACCAGTCAACTAAACTCAACCAGCCAAATAGTCGAGTACATCTTGCAACATGAGTTTGTACATTTTGAGTCTCCAAACACACATTATCTTCTCCAGCCATTTGCACAAATAGTTTATTTCAAATTTTGAAAAAGTTAGTTTAATATTTCCTTCATGCAGTGTTAATGATAGTAGCACTTAGAAGAGCAACTTTATCTGTTCTTTACCATTCCATGTACATATACATACGAGGGGACGCTAAATAGTTCCTGGCTTTGGATAAAAGAAAATACAGAACCATCAGTTAATTATGATATTATTCAAGATATTCTCTTCTCAGATCCTTAGAATTATTGCAGAGGTCCAGCAATAATTTTCAAACCCGGTAGAAGACCTCGGAAGGTTAATCAACTGAAGAAAGCGCGTTTTTCATGGTGCAATCGAACGATTGATCAATAGAAACTATGCATATAAGTGAGTATATATAT
>NC_069001.1:9058094-9058430 GCF_001194135.2 Octopus bimaculoides | reverse complement strand
TATATATATATGTGTATATATATATATATATATATATATGTATGTGTATATATATATATATATATATATATATATATACATGTATCTGTCGAGAAGTTAACTTTGACCATTTCATAATGGATATCGATAAAAGTAACTAGCAGTCTGAAGTAAGTACTGAGATCAATAAGATCGATCGAAAACATTCGCAGTATATGAAAGTAATGCGTCCGAACGTATGTGCATATGTATGTATGTATGTATGTATGTTTTTTATGCGTGTGCACACACACACACACACACACACACACATATATATATATAAATATATATATATATATATATATATATACATAT
>NC_069001.1:9056248-9057209 GCF_001194135.2 Octopus bimaculoides | reverse complement strand
TATATATATATGTACAGTAATGCCTCGATATACGAGTTAATTTGTTCCCATAGACCGCTCGTAAAGCGAAAGCTCATAAAACAGAGCAATAATTTTTCATAGTAGCAATAGTAGTTATAAATCGTAATTCATTCCCAGAAAAATATTTTACTCATAAGATTTATAATACTCGTCAATTAAGGGCAATAAACCAAGCGTAGAATGTAAAGAATATTATATATATATATATATATATATATCAAAAAGCATGTCAAGATCATTTGTAATTAAAAAATATTATTATTATTATTATCGTTTTCTGAATCACTTTCACTCGTATTAGACTTGCACACACCATGACACGGAGACACAATCGCTGATTCACAAGCACTCGTAGACAGACTTGTAGATTTCTCTTTCAAAAAAGGTAAAGCGCCGTTTGCTTAGGAGCTTTTTTTCGCTCACTATGGATTTCTCGGTAACGCGCAGTAGCAGCAGTTAAGGTAGTGGAAATTTATGCACTTTGTTCAAAATTTGGATCTTGTGTTTGAAAAATAAAACTCGTAAACCCGCGGTCTCGTAAAGCAGATCCTCGTAAAGCAGATCCTCGTAAAGTGATGTATTACTGTGTATATATATGTGTGTGTGTGTGTGTGTGAAGAGATAGATAGATAGATAGATAGATAGATAGATAGATAGATACATAAATATATACATACATAGATGCATACATACATACATGTATATATGTGTATGTATGTGTGTGTCTTTTTGTGCATACGTGTGTGTGTACGCCTATCTACTTACTTTTATATGTACGTTGTCATTACCATCATCTACTATTCGCTTCGGTCCGCTTTTCCTGATTTCCTATAGCATTTATATACATGTGTGTGTGTGTGTGTGTGTACATGTAAGTATTATATGTATATATGTATATGTATATATATATATATATATATATATATATATATATATATAT
>NC_069001.1:9052051-9055998 GCF_001194135.2 Octopus bimaculoides | reverse complement strand
TATATATATATACACACACATATGTATAATATATATATATATATACATATATGTCATATATATATATATATATTTATATTTATACATATACGTATAATATATATATATGAATATATATACATATATATATTTATATATATATTTGTGTATATATATATATTCATATATGTGTATATATTTATATATTTACATATATATATATATTAATAGTTATCGCCAAGCCAACATGGCAGTCCCAAAATTAGAGAGACTTAGAAATATTAATAACTATATATATATTATATTATATATTCACATATATACATACATACACGTATATAAACATAAATAAATATAGATACATAGATATATACGCACACGCATATATGTATACGTAACTTTTTCTTATCAGATTTTTAGTCAACATTTGTTAGTCTATATAGCGAGTGTGTGTGTGTATGTGTGTGTGTGTATGTGTGTGTGCGTGTGTGTGTTTGTGTATGTGTGTACGTACACGTGCTTTTCTTTTTGGGTGTGCAATTGAGTGTACGCATTTGAGTGTGTGTGTGTGTTCGTTCCTCACCACCATTTGTCAACCGTTGTCTTGGTGCTTACGTTCCCCATAAGGCAGCGGTTCGGCAAGATGTAACCGACAGAATAAGTACCGGACTTGTAAACATATAAGCGTTAGGGTCGATTATTTCGACGAAAATTCTTCAAGTCGGTGCTACACCATGGCCGCAGTCTAATGGCTGCAATAAAAACTTAACGATAAAAATCAAAAATATATAAGTATGTATGTATACAGATAGCCAGCTAGCCAGATAGATAGATAGACAGACAGACAGATAGATAGATAAATAGATAGATAGATAGATAGATAGATAGATAGATAGATAGATAGATAGATAGATAGACAGATAGACAGATAGACAGATAGATAGATAGATAGATAGATAGACAGACAGATAGATAGATAGATAGATAGATAGATAGATAGATAGATCTCTTTCCATATTTGTATGTATGTGTTCATATTTATCCGAGTATGTGTGTGTGTGTGTGTCCTTGTTTCTGAAAGTGTATGTGTGCGTGTGCTTGTTCTTGTATGTATGTATTTCTGTCAATATGTGTATGTGATTCTTCCTGAATATATGTGTGTGTATGTGCATCTGGTGTTTATGAATGTGTGTGCATGTGTATGTGTGTGCGCGTGCATGTTTCTCTCTGTGGGTGTGTTTCTGTAAGTATGTGTATTTGTGTATGTGTATGCATGCGTGTGCGTGCGTGTGCGCGTGTGTGTTTGTGCGAGTGTATATGTGTTCTGTGTGTCCTATTGTATGTCTATGTGTTTTTGCACACGTGTGTATGTATATGTTTATGCGTGTGCTTGTATATGAGTGCACTGTGCGTGTGTGCGTGTGCGTGTGCGTGTGTGTGCTTGTGTGTGCGTGTGTTCTGCAGACTTGTCACAGGTTGTTAGATATTTTTTTTATTCTCTTCTATTGTTTCTCCTCCCCCTGCCACTCTCTTCTGTCCTCCATCCCTACCCCTCCCTCACTTTCCTCTTTCGTCCTCTTTCGCCTTCTGTCACCTTCCCTACTACTCCTCTCTCCGCTTCTCCTCCTTTCTCTCACATCTTCACTCCAATTCTCTCTCTCTGTCTCTCCCTCCCTCCCTCTCTCCTGCTCAGTCAGCTTCTTTCCTACTTTCTCATTTTATTCCTTCTCCTCATTTTGTTCCTCTTCCTACTCTCTCTCCCTCTCTCTCTCCTTATCTATAACGCTACCCTTGCGACAAACTCCTCGCCGATATATATAAGATGTTTAGGACCGCGTAATCTTCCGCAGTTGGCAGAGACGTCGAAGTGGTCACCGGTGCTTTAGAGCTGTACCTACACAGGATTTCTTTCTCGAAGCTGTAACAATTTTGAAAAAGCTATTAGACGAAAAATAAAAGGATAAAAAAAAAAAAGCTGCGATTTATAATTACATTAAAACAAGGGGAAACCCATTAACAAGAATATTAACAAAGAAAATAAACAACAGCAATCATGACTTCCATAGGGAAAACCAGCGTATACAAGAGAACGAGGGGGGTAAATATGCCCCACGGTTCAGTGCATCAACGTTATTCTCGTTCGTCCGCTACAATCCCTTTAAGTTTTCAAAATGGAGTCGCGAGTTCGATTTCTCACAAAGGTGTCGTTGACATTAGGTCCAACAGAGAAAAGGAGAGGAAGGAGATGCAAGATTTGAACGAAAGGTTTGGCAACTACATCGAAAGGGTCCGTTTCCTTGAAGCCGAAAATACTGCTTTGAAAGAGGCTTTGAAGAAGTCCAAACGGGATTTTAACATTGAGCCAATTAAGGCGATGTACCAAGCTGAGATTGACGAGACCAAGAAACTTCTGGATGACTCCACAAATGAAAATGGCAGTCTTAAGGCTCGTATCGGGACTTTGGAAGACGAGCTGGATGACTTACGAGTTCAGTGAGTACGAAGTATATATTTATATTAATGCATACATACATACATATATATACATACATATATACATACATATATGCATACATACGTACATAGTCAAAAGGTGAGAGCTAGAGATGCCCAATATAGAAAACAAAGTCGTAGCGTTCAAATAATTTGAACTTGTATCTAATCGTGTTTATCTACATCACTCTCTTCCTCCCTCCCTCTCTCTCTATCAATCTATCTCTCACTTTCTCTCTTTCTCTTCGTCTCCTTTTTCTTTCTATCACTTTCTGTATATGTGTGCGCGCATGCGTGTGTGTGTGCTCGCGTGAGTGTGAGCGAGTGTCTGTTTGTGAGTGCGTGTGTACGTTTGTGTGTACGTGTGTGCGCACGTGTGTAGGTAGAAAAGTGCTGATGGCAGAAAGATGGTACAAATTCTGGGCACAAATTCAATGAACAACATACCCCCAGGCTTTTTTTCAGGAGTTCTCCATCCCCCGGGTTAGTTGCCTCCGCCAAGGCTTAAAGTCCACAGCTGCTTGGTAGGCTAAATTCACATGTAGATACCAAACCAGAAATTTCAAAGTCCTTGCACATTATCATGTAACTGGCCATTGATTACTCTTCTAAGCCTATCCACCCTTTGGCAAGTCTTGTCTCACGTCGTACAATGTTTTCAAAATCCACCCGGCTCATCTAGGAGACTTGGTAGTGTTGCCAGTTTAGTCGCCGCCGGCCCGACCATGCCACAGGTTGTACCGGGTGTGTTTTTTAGCAGCACTCAAAATCGACCTCACACCCACACACATACATACATACATACACACATGCACAGACACAGATACATGTGTGTGTATATATATATATATATATATATATATATATATATATATATTGTAATTGACTTTACATGAATTAATAAACTTTTGACAGAATGTGATATAATTTTTTGATGGAATTTGATCTCGAAGCGCATATGAAATTGTACTATCTATCTATGCGTGTATGTATGTATGTATGTATGTATGTATGTATACCTTCTCTCTTTGCTGTATCTGGATTCCCATTGTCATTGTCCATTATGTAACTTCATTTCTTTTGGAAAAGCAGCACAGGTTTGGGTAATAAACGTAGCAGACTCAATTGTCTCGAATAGGTTCCCTTAAGGAGCTGTTGCTTACGTAGTAAAAGATCATGTTACGTTTGAATATGTTCCTTTACATTCTAGTTTACATCTCGTCCAGGTCATCTTAACTTTCTTTACTCTCGCGAGCTCGATAAACTACTACTGAGGTCGATAAAATCGACTAAAGCCTTGAAAGTTCTGCCTCAACAAGGCCGTAACCCAATGAATGAAACCAGTACAGCATAGAATAAAAGAATAAATAATCAGGTGGATATATGCTTATGTGTATGTTTATGTATATGTGTATGTGTGTGTATGTATGTGTGTGTATATATATATATATATATATATATATATATATATATAT
>NC_069001.1:9050464-9051739 GCF_001194135.2 Octopus bimaculoides | reverse complement strand
GCGTACGTACGCGCATCGGTGTGTGGTGTGTGTATAAAGCAGGTGTTTAATTAAATGTAGTGATGTTGTCAAGGTAACAGACAGAAACTGTTTCAGTCCAGTCCAATCCATTGTTGCGCCTGCAGCTCTGACAGATTATTCTAATTACAGGGAGAGAAGGACATCTCTGCAATAGAGTTAGCAAAACGACGAGGACACATGATAATTCTTAACTACTAAGAGAGAGAGGGGGGAGAAGAGAGAGAGAGAGTAGTGAGAGAGAGAGAGAGAGTGAGAGTGAGAGAGAGAGAGAGAGAGAGAAAGTTGAGGGGAAACTTGGACACTATATCAAGCAAGTAAAATAACGAAGTAAGTGGATGTTCCTTGAATGGTATGTGGTGCAGTTTAAACATTTGGGTGCATTTCCCAATACTTAAGAAGTTTACCTCGCATTCATGACAGCTTAGGTTCGATCCCACTAGCCGGCATTTTGCACAAGTAGTCTTCCAGTAATATACTTGAAGGGTACAATCCGATGAAACGAGTAACTGCTCACAGTAGTAGTAAGTAGGAGACATTTTGCTAAGTGCGATAAACTGTTTCGACACAAGAAGGAAAAATGTACCATTTCAGGTTTATGAAATGCGTTTGACATTAGAGAGGTGAGAAATGTTTATAAGACTATCGTAAGAACTCTACCTGTAACTTCACCTGCGTCATTCATTTTTCATACACCTTACGCAAAGGATACATAGATACATAGATATTAATTTTTAGATTTTTTTTCCAGTTAAAATAAAAACAAATTTACATCAATCTGATGGGTTACTCCATAATTTTTCAGAGTATAAATTAATTATTCTTACGCAAGAATGTTGTAGACAATGACTTGGCAGTTTCGGCCAGTTAAACCATCGTCGGACTACGTAGGCGCAGGAGGGGCTGTGTAGTAAGAGGCTTGCTTCCCAACTATATGGTTCCGGGTACAGTCCCACTGCGTGGCACCTTGGGCAAATGTCTTCTACTTTAGCATCGGGCCGACCAAAACCGTCTGAGTGGATTTGGTTAAAGGAAACTGAAAGAAGCCTGTTGTATATGGTCTTCGAAACGTCTAGATAGAATAGAGACAGCTGATGAAGGGATATTCCAAGGGGCTTTCCGTTTTCCTATGTGTTCGTTCCGTTGTCTGTAGTTTATTGTTCTAGCGTCCTGTACCCTGATATGCATGTATATACACATGTAGATGTAAGTATGTACATATATGTGTGTATACATGTATATATATTCTTTGTATTA
>NC_069001.1:9049264-9050179 GCF_001194135.2 Octopus bimaculoides | reverse complement strand
TATATATATATATATATATATATATGTATGTATGTATGTATGTATGTGTGTATGTATTTGTGCGTTTGTGTTTGTTCCTCCACCACCGCTTGACAACCGATGTTAGTGTGTTTCCGTCCCCGTAACTTCGCGGTTCGGCAAAACAGCACGATAGAATAAGTACTAGGTTTACAAAGAATAAGCTCTGAGGTCGATTTGTTCGACTAAAGGCGGTGCTCCATCATGGCCACAGTCAAATGACTGAAACAAAGAAAAGAACAAAAGAATATATATATATATATATGTATGTATGTATATGTGTATGTATGTTTGAAAAGGCCCAGTGTTGTTACGCTTGCTCCACCTGAGCATGGCGTAAACGGTACGAAAGTATAAGGAATACTCAATCATATGCAACTATTCTTGTTCTACTATGATTACATATAATTTAGTCGCTCGAAGATCTAAAAGTCTCATTGGTTGAAACTCACTCGAGAGTCATCGATTCATCCATTTTAATTTGCATAAGTTATACCTCCTGGTACAATGTTGGGTTATTTATTTTCTCTCTTCTTTCCACTAAGAAGACAATGTTAATCAAACTGAAACGCTTCAGTGGTGTCGTAATGTGTGTTTTGAAAACACATAACTTATCTCTTTACAAAATGCTGCATTAATTCATCGGAAAAAGAAAGGAAAAAGAAACACGAATAGAAATAGGCAAAGAAAATAAAGGGGAAAAAAACAGTGGAAACAAATCGTTATGACAAAAGGAGAGAACGCAGAAGTTACAGCTGTTACAATATGGCTGTCCTTTAATTGGCGTGGCATAATGACATAGGCGTGGCTGCATTTGGAACCAATGAGTGGTGGAATCGTTACAACAGCAGGCAAGAAGGGCTACACACACACACACATATATGTATATGTATGTAT
>NC_069001.1:9045028-9048420 GCF_001194135.2 Octopus bimaculoides | reverse complement strand
ATATATATATATATATATATATATACATACACACACATATATATATATGTATATAACAAATACATAAACCTTATGTGAGTGTGTGTATGTATTATATATGTTATATATATTTGTGTAAACGAGGAACAACTTTTTTTTTCAACACTATATTAAGGAACGACTGTATTTCTATCTATGCTTTTTCCCTTCGTTAATTCCTTATCTATCCCTTACTGCTTATTTCTAACAATAACTTGTTAACTCCTTTGAAGCTTCTGGGTCCTTTTGGCATCAACGTTCCAATATTGTGTCGTTGAAAGTGCTTTCACTTATTCTATTTTGCCGTTTTCTTTGTAATGGACAACAAGTATCAGAGGAATACTATTAGAACAGATTTTAAAAAATGATAATCCAGTGATGAAAATGTTATCAGAAATATCGCTGTCAAAAAATTCTAGTCTAGAGTAAAGCGTATGTGAGGCGAAAAAGACCCAGCAGATATTGCGTAACGGGATGCTACGAACAAGTAGAGATGGGCGTGTCAACGGCGACATACCATCTGAGATTTTGAAATAGCAGTAAAACATCAAAAGCAATAATAATCTCAAATTTTGATACAAGTTTAGCAATTTCAGTCGAAGGAGATTATAAATAGATTGCATCGACCTCAGAACTGAGCTGCACAATAGACAGAATTTGAACGCAAAAATAACGAATCGGAAAAATGCCGCTAAGGTACTGTGCCGAACGCGCTAGCGTTTCTACCATGCTGACACATTAATAATGATGATGATGATAATAATAATAATAATAATAATAATAATAATAATAATAATAATAATAATAATAATAATAATAATAATAATAATAATGTAGTTGTTGTTGTTATAGTCTGGATAGGAAGACAAGAAAACTACTAACATCTACGAACATGCACCATCCGAAAGCAGACGTTGATCGTCTGTACCTACCTAGAAGTAATGGTTGAGGAGGAATGATGCAGATAGAACTGTGCTATAAGTTCTCCACAATTGCAATGAATAGGTACTTATCTAGTACAGAGGACTGGACGCTGCGGTTTGTGTGCAAACACGAAAGCAGCAAAAAATTACATTCTATTGCCAAGGAAGCTTGCAAATTCGCAAGGAAACTTGGCCTTTAACCCTGAAATAGATAAAGAACCTGAAACCACTGCCACAAAACAAACAAAACGGATCAAGCAGACTGCAAAAAAAAAAAAAAAAAAAAAACTGGTGGAAACAAAGTGAGGAGCAGTGGAGCCCGATGTCTCTGCATGGACAGTATATACTTCGAAGTCGAAACGCTGATGCAGACCAAGTAACAACCCATCAGTTGTTGAGAAGTTCAGGTCTGAAGATTTCATATAGCTGGCACAAGATCAAAGCTTGCTTACAAGAAACTATCAGGCTAACGTCTCTTCAAAACGGTTCTAAATGCAGATTCTGTGACACATTTGACGAAACAATAGACCATCTCTTCTCACCAAACGAATACAAAAATCGTCACGATAGGGTAGGACAGAGTGTACATTGGAAAATATGTAAACACTACAAAATCAGTACTCTTGCTTACTGGCATGAACATCATCCTGAGCCAGTCGTTAAAGGTAAAAATGTCATTATCCTCTGAGATTTTCCAGTCAACACTGACGGGACAATCCAAGCTTATCGACCAAACATGATTATTAAAGACAAAGAAAATGCTTATAGACTTACAGATGTAAGTGTTCCCACTAGTAAAAATATATCTGTAATGGAATTTGACAAATTAAGTAAATATAAGGACATGGAAATTGAAATACAAAGGATGTGACATCTTAAAGCGAGAACTGTTCCTGTTATTGTAGGTGCTCTAGGTATGATAAAAAAGAGATGTCAGAAACATCTAGATAATATCCCAGGAGAACCATGCCTCAGAGAAATCCGAAAGTTTGTGCTGACAAGTACCGCCCACATCCTTAGAAAAATCCTATCATTTAAATGTCCATGTTGTATTATTTGAAGATATCTCGCTACTGCACCTGTCACATCCCCTCCCCAAGTTTTCAGTCCTACATCTCTTATCCTTCACTCGCCCCAGGACGTTGGGTGTGTTTCGGCAAATGATTGTAACAAACATGCAGAAAAATACGAATGTAAATCGAGCAATTAGAAAAGAATGCTGAAAATACTAAAATCAATGACAAGTGTGAAATGAAGCCAGTGAAATGGGGTGGCCGTTACAGCGAGTGTGAGTTATCATTCTCCGCGGCAATGCCTTTCCAATGATGTCCGCGAGGATCGGATTAATACGCCATTTGATCTGAAGTGTACAACGCATTACGCCCACCCCACCACCACATCTTCTGCTGCTAAATCTTCCCTTATTTTTACTATTTTCTCTTTTTTTGTGTGTTCTCGGTGAGGTAGTTGTGGGTTTTTTTCTCAGTAATTTGATGTTTTATACTTCATTTGGTTGACCCAAGGCTATAATAGTGGAAATTTGCCCATTGTACCACGCAGTGGAATTAAACCCGGAACTATGTGGTTGGGAAGCAAAATTCTTACTACGCATGCACGTGTGTGCGTGTGTATGTGTTTATCCTTCTCATCCCCCTCTCTCTATCTCGCTGTCTCTCTTCCTCCGTCTCATTTTTAAATTAATTACCAACAAATTAATTTCTCGCTTCTTGACGTACTGTACTTCTATTTCCTTTAATCACCAGTTTCATTCATAACACAAACAAACACACACACACACACACACACAAACATATGAATATATATATTTCTATTCACATACATTCATGCGTACATGCATAGAGACGCATAAATA
The DNA here is from genome assembly GCF_001194135.2 of Octopus bimaculoides. Taxonomy (NCBI): domain Eukaryota; kingdom Metazoa; phylum Mollusca; class Cephalopoda; order Octopoda; family Octopodidae; genus Octopus; species Octopus bimaculoides. The sequence continues at coordinate 9,045,606 of NC_069001.1, read as the reverse complement.
TGTGGTTACATACACACGTATGTATGTATATATATGTATGCGTGTATATGTATGTATATGTATGCATATATGTATGAATGTATGTATGTATGTATGTATGTATGCATGCATGTATGTATGCATGCATGTATGTATGTATGCATGCATATATGCATTATGTAAGTATGTATGTATGTATGTATGAGTGTACTTCCATTTTATTTCTCGAACTTTCTAAAAGCTATTCATTCTTTCACTCGGCCTTAGTTACTGGTGATTTTTTTTTACTGTGTGCGTACCTCTCTAAAGTGTCTCCCAAATTATTTGTCTGTATGTATGCATGTATGTATGAATAAATGTATGTATGTATGTATGTATGTATGTATGTATGTATAAATGTATGTATGTATGTATGTATATATGTATGTATAAATGTATGTATGTATGTATGTATGTATAAATGTATGTATGTATGTATGTATGTATAAATGTATGTATGTATGTATGTATGTATGTCTGTATGTATGTATAAATGTATTGATGTATGTATGTATGTATGTATGTATGTATGTATGTATAAATGCATGTATGTATGTATA
>NC_069001.1:9034092-9044923 GCF_001194135.2 Octopus bimaculoides | reverse complement strand
TGTATGTATGTATGTATAAATGCATGTATGTATGTATGTATGTATGCATGTATAAATGCATGTATGTATGTATGTATGTATGTATGCATGCATGTATGTATGTATAAATGTATGTATGTATGTATGTCTGTATGTATGTATAAATGTATGTATGTAAGTATGTATGTATGTATGTATGTATGTATGTATAAATGTATGTATGTATGTATGTATGTATGAATAAATGTATGTATGTATGTATGTATGTATGTATGTATAAATGTATGTATGTATGTATGTATGTATGTATGTATGTATGTCTGTATGTATGTATAAATGTATGTATGTATGTATGTATGTATGTATGTATGTATGCATGCATGTATGTACGCGTAATTCCTATAACTCGTCCTGTTTCAAGCAACTGTATGTATCCGGTTGTCCCGTTATTATCTTCTGTGCGTTTGTCATACGGTGACTTTGATATCATCAAGACAGAGGTGATTGTTTAGACGAAACCTAAAACCTGATAAGAATGTCGTTTCTTTTTTTATTTCGCTATTCTTTTTTTGTTGCTGTTGTTATTGTTGGCATTGTTGTTGGTGGTGTTAGTAGTGTTCTGTGTGTGTGTGTGTGTGTGTGTGTGAGTGGCTTCTGTTTTGGTTTCGTTTCATTCTCTTTTGTGTTTTGCTTTTGTTTCTTTGCGTAGGTTATTTAAAAAAACAAAAAAACTAAAACGGTTAATTTTCTTTGTCTTCTCAAGAATAACATTAAAATGTTTACCTGTAAATGACCTTGAAGATTTGACAGGTGGTTGGCTCCAAACATTAAGTGCTTCCGTTTAACAGCCAGGAGAGAGAGAGAGAGAGAGAGAGAGAGAGAGAGAGAGAGAGAGACCAAAATTGGATCGTGTTCAAATCCGGCTATCGAACTTAAACACTAACTCGCTTTTGGTGGAATTTGGTAGACAAAAGCCTGTCGTACACACACACAAACACACATACACACACTCACACACACACCCACACACACACACACACACACACATATTCCGTTAACCAAGTATCCATTGATCCGATTGATTTTATTTAATATTACTTTTTTATGCTTCATCATTGTTTTTTTTTTTGTTTACTAGAAAAGAGAAATTAGTGGTCAGTACCTAAGTGATTTTTATTTACCTTTATCTACTTCAATATTGTTAATCCATTAGTGAATATGTATTCCAATAGTAGAAAGTGTAACCAATTTGAGAAAGGTGGGAAAAGAAAACATGTGAATCCCACGAGTTAAGCAATTGAAATTACACAGCATTTAAAAAGAGATGAAAACCGGATAGGCTATTGTGCGTGAATATAACGCCAGGTTCTTGCTAAGAAACAAAAGAACGAGTAAACGCAATTTATGACAACTGATTCAGAAGCAATTAGATGTTGATGTGCAGTAGAAAAGACAAAAAAAGACACTAGAAGCAATACTTTTTAATTGGTTTAAACCAAAACGATCCACGTGTTTACTGATTTAAGGATCAAGATTATTGGAAATACAAAGCAGTTACAAGAAAATAAGAATATTGCAGCGACTCTTGGGTTTTTTATGGTTGGCTGGTGTAGAAACCCGAAAATATGAAGTAGCATTTGTAAACGTAATCTTTCTTGTTTCAGTCATGTGACTGTGGCCATGCTGGAGCACCGCCTTTAGTGTGTGACGCTTACAGCACCTAGGTTTCCCAAGCGGTCACCCATGTAAGTACTCACTAGGCTCGACGTTGCTTAACTTCGGTGATCGGAGGAAAACCGGTGCTCTCGTAGATATTAAGATGTTAACGCTACTGCAAAATAGAGTTGTATATTAGTTGACTGGGTTAAAAAAATATTTATTCTTTTCTATGATTCGGTGAAAGATGTGTGTGTGTGTGTGTGTGTGTGTGTGTGTGTGTGTGTAAGTAGTCGGAGCTAGGAGCGTCTACCACATTTTCACTATTTGGTTTAGGCACTTATATTGTTACAAGTAGACATAAATATTTTCTCGGCCAGCTCACAGCTAGAGAGAGAGAGGAGGGGGACATTGGGGTTCATTTTCGGTGCAGTGGACAGAAGCAACGTGAAATTCTTTGTTCAAAGTCAAAACGTGAATATTGTCCGGGAACTGAACTCACGAGAGATTCGATCATGAGCTTCAATGTATGCGTTATGCTCTTAGTCATCGTCGACAATGACGGACGCACCAGTAAAAATGATAAATCATGGTTGAAATTTTGGCACAAGGTCGGTAATTTCGGAAAAACAGTTAAGACGATTACATCGACTCCAGTGATCAACAGGTAATTATTTCATCGACTTCAAAAGGATGAAAGGCTAAGTAGACCTCGGTTCGATTCCCGCCGGTGCGTTGTGTACTTGAGCAAGATACTTTATTTCACGTCGCTCCAGTCCACTCAGCTGGCAAAAAGGAGTTAGTTGTACCTGCAATACAAAGGCCCAGCCTTGTCACATTCTGTATAATGTTGAATCTCCCTGAGGACTACGCTAAGGGCACGTGTCTCTGTGGAATGCTCAACCACTTGCACGTTAATTCCACGAACAGGATACACCATTGATGGGAACTGGAGCATTCTTCGTTGTAATCAATATGTTTCTCTGTATTGCTTAGCCGTAGAGTGGCCCTGAACAAGGAGACCTATGATTAGCCGTAGAGTGGCCCTGAACAAGGATACGATAAAAGACACCCCGCCACAAGATGTTCATCGGTCCACTATTTCTACGTCTCTGTATTTGAGATAATGATAGTATCTTACAACTTTTGGAAACTTGTGGCATACCTTCAAGACTTATATCACACCCACAATTATTAGGATAGTCTGGACGTTTAAACCCCTTGCTTCCACCCCACCCCCCTTATACGCCCCATCTAAATATAGCTATTATTAAGCATTTGTTTCTGTGAATGTATTGTTATATCTTTCAATGGGAAATAGTTTCATTTACTTGGATTAAATATCTATAAAGAGACACGTTTTGTCTGTGTACTGTTTAACAAATATCTGGGTGGGTTTTGTCTTTATCTTTCTTTCGGTATGTACAGACATGTCCCATATTATTGTAACTCTGTCATCTTTTGGACAATTGCTTGTTGTATGTGCTTCGGCGACACGTTTTCTGGGTCAGTTATACGGTACTGGGAAAGAGTTCAGTTCAGATGACAGTGTCCGTAGCTATCATCTCTGTTCTACTTGTTTATACAGTGAGATGGGACGGGGGGAGTGAGAGACTTGATAAGAATAGCTAACTTGAGGTTACGATGTGCAGTATATTGTAACCCCCATTATCTATAGTCGTTGTTGGTGATTCTGGTGTGAGTGGAGGGAGAAGAGAATGTTTTGAGGGGGGCTTTGTATAGTGGTTAGTGGCATAGCGGTGTGGAAATCTTCAGTTTCTGCATATGATTACGGTGACGATGATGATTTTACGATAATACGACCATGATGATTACGGCTCATCATGATCATTACCACTACCACTACCACTCCCGTCGCCGCCGCTACTACTACTACTACTACTACTACTACTACTACAATTTCCGCTGTTTATTTAGGTCTGTCTTTCAACAGCTCATCTCCTCCCTTGAGAACTGCAGTACAGGTTCAAGCAAAAATCCAAGACTGGGTTTTGGTAACTACAAATCCTGCCAGACACTTTCAGTTCTTGACCAGTCGGCGATGCGCCAGGTATTACGTAAAGCCTTGCAAACTATTAAGGATCAAGGCGACGACAAACATCAGCTAAATATTGTGTTCTGGAGAACTATGGACAACTTTCAGAAACCCAGGAGGCGTTGCCTTTTGGGGATAAACTAAACACGAATAACAAATTGCACGCAATGTTACAAAACCATTCTACGCGAATCCTTCTAATGTCGGGGCATTGCTAATATTAAAGCTTTGTTGAACAGCTGCTTTCATGGCTAGGGTGAACCCACATATTAACAGAGGGTTGCCCACTGAACTACTTTATTCATGAAGGCCAAAAGTTTTTCCTTAGCCCGGCAGCTGTTCAGGAAAGAAGTTGTGTGATGGACAAGATTGAGGGGATTGATGAAAGCGCTTTTAATTTTCGGTTAATCCTTCATGAAGTCCCTCAAGTTCCACCTAGAGTGGAAGGAATAACATGTGATGTTGCCCTCCAGTTGCTGAAAAGTAGGTGTGAATGGTTTGTTCCAAATTAGATATTATTGAGAATTGTACAAAACAAATTGAATATTTTGTGTATTGTAGAAATATAGCTATATATTTTTAACAACTAAATCTTAGATGGACCCCAAAGGTCATGCAAACCCTGGTTGAAACCCTCTGGTTTAGAGATACATTATTGTCAGTTTTAATTGATACTTGGATTAGTAGGATCCCTTCCATACTCTTGACGACAACCTGTCTGATTAGCGTTAATCTGCCCCGGTTCGTGTGTTGTGTGCGCTCGCGTGTGTGTGTATTCGTGTGTATGTATGTAGATTGGCATATCCCAGAGTATGGTCTCTTTATCACTCTTTGAAAACATCTATAATAATAGTTAGTCATTCTACTGTATGAAAGCCCCAATTCGGACATTCCTGAAGATGTATTTTATCTTAAGATTACGCACGCAGAGATATTTAAACTATTCAACCAAAGATTACGTGGCGAGTTGATTTCTTAGCCCCCTCTTATTTGCATTTACGTAATGTATTTTGTTTCATTGCATAATTGTGGTGACCCGTGGTGTGAAGACTTGCATTCAAGAATCCTTCAGTTTCAGTTTTGACTCCTGGTTTTGTCCCTTTACAATAACGGCTTCAATCCCATACCCTCAATATAACTTGGTGAGAGGATTGGTTTCTGCACATCTGATCTCCGTTTTTTTTATGGCTTAGTCATAAGAAGAAGGGCCAAGGTTCATATTCTTTTTCACAGGACCTCTGACAATAGCGGCGCGGTCAGGAGTGGGAGAAGAAACTACAAATTCTAGGTGGTTGCTTTTCTTTTATACTTCAGAACAACCAGCCAGCTGTCACCATCTCACTATTTCGCTTCTTGGGTACTACAATGTTCATTGTATTCATATTCAGTTAAGACGGCGTAATATAGAGGCCCGTTGATGTTAGCGTTAGGAAACAGTGCATCGACGTATCAAATAGTTCGTACAACTGATATTTTTGTCTGAATGATTGGCACAGAGTGGATTCAAATAAAGATCGCTAAGTGGCATCTAACGTTCACTTAGCGATATTAAACTAGGTGACTGATGACAAATTATCACCTACGAACACATTCGGGACATCCGACTCTAACAACGTCACTCAAAAGACTTGGTTCTACTAGAAGCTATGGTGGAATGCACTGGTCAAAGGCGCCGCGTAGTAGGAACGAACGCAAAACCTTGTTGGCACGAAGCGAAAATCTTATTCACACGTTCATTATTATTGGTCAAATAAATATAAGGCGGCGAGCTTGGCAGAATCGTTACCATGCCGGGTGAAATGCTTAGCGGCATTTCGTCTGTCTTTACATTCTGACTTCAAATTCTGCCGAGGTCGACTTTGGTTTTCCTCCTTTAGAGGTCGATAAAATAAGTACCAGTCGAGCACTGGTGCAATTGACTTACTTCCTTCCCAAAATTGCTGGCATTGTGCCAAAATTTGAAGCCATTATTACTGGCCAAATATTTACGTGACTTAACTTGAAGTGTTATAAATAAGGTAAAATATCTGAACCGTGACAGTAATTTAATCTGGGCCGATTAGTATAAACAAAAGCCCATTTTATAAAACATCGATCATCAAACATCAATTATGAAACATCATTCTTTGAAGAAACAGTTATCTTTATTCAGATTAGTTTCCTTCCTTAACGTGTCTCAGCTGATTTAACTTGTCTAAAATGGATTAACGTGCACCGGCTGTCCCAGGTCAACCAACTAGGACAACTTAAACTAGATGTGGCATTTTAATACATTTGAGACAGGTTAAACCAGCTGGAATACGTTGAACCAGATGAGACAGGTTAAACCAGCTGGAATACGTTGAACCAGATGAGACAGGTTAAACCAGCTGGAATACGTTGAACCCGCTGAGACACGTTAAGTCAGTTTGGACACGTTAGACCAGATGGGAAGCATTAAACCAGACAGGACACGTTAAACCAGCTAGATCACGCTAACCCTGGTGAGCTGCGTAAAATTTGCCAGAGCGCAATAACACTGTTGGGAGAATTTAACAAAGCTGGGATGCGATAACCCAGTTGGTCTAAGATAAACTAGCTGTGGCAAGTTAACTTCATTGGAACACTTCAATCTAGTTGGGTTACGTTAATACAGCTGGGTCACTTTACCCATTTGAGTCATAATAATCCAGTCATTTTAATTATTTGTCTTGTAGAGCTGGTAAACAATAGTGTTATTGGTTAAAGGATTTTAACGAGCCATCAACTGGTTCCCTCTATTTACAATGGTCAGTCAAACAAAAACTTCTTCCCATATGTGGGGAATAAATGCCACAACATACTTTTTGCCAAAGGTTTACCACTATGCAATTTAGATATCACATTAACATTCTAAAAAAGTAAAAAGTGTATTTGATTTTAATCCAATGTTTTCAACATCTAAAATAACATCTGTAAGGTTCAATATACTGCTAAGGAAAAATATGTAAGGAGTTAGCTAGCAGTATTATCTTGCAAAGCAAGAGGAAATACCTCTGCTTGTTTCAGGGTTCTTTAACTGTCGTTCACAGGAATATAACTGTTTGTTTTGTGTCGGTTTTTTCTTACTTATTTTTAAATATATCCACTGGCCAGATTAGTTTGAAGTTTATTACACAGACAGACTCGAAAATACATTAACATGTCCCTGTTTCTCTTCCTTTTTCCTCTTTTACAATTTATTTGCAAATATCCGGTCAGCTTCTCCGACACAACCTCTTTGTTTTTCCTTCTAAATTTTTTTTGGTAATACACTTTTTTAATGTTTTCCTTTAATCTTTTTTACACTGACAAGAATGGTAATACATAACTATTTTAATTATTATTATTATTATTATTGATATTTTTTTTTTCTTGCACGTTTGTATTGCCATTTGAAACGGTCGTATGTGGAAATTAAATTCTATAGATTTATCTATATAAGATTTCATCTTATAAATGCTTATGACGAACTTTTTACTATATATATATATATATATATATATATATATATGTGTGTGTTTATATGTGTGTGTGTGTGTGTGTGTGTGTGTGTGTGTGTGTGTGTATGTATATATATACATGTATATATATATGTATATATCTATAATATACAGAGAAGCAGAAAAACAGACAGATAGATAGATAGATAGATAGATAGATAGATAGACGGACATTTAAATATGCAATTTTTACTGCCATAAACATCATTTGCTTTTTATACTACAGATTACGTCATCTCACTGATGTGAATGACCAACAGCAAAGCACTATTGAGACTCTCAATGATGACATCTCTCGACGTGTTGCTGACTGCGAAATGCTGAGAAGGAAGGTTCAAGAACTCGAGAAACAACTCGCTGACTGGAAAGCTAGACACGGCAATTTGGAAGGTCAACTTCATCAAGTTAGATTGGTAAGATATAATTTAACTTATTAGAACCTGAATAGCCGTGGCTGTGTGTTAAGAAGCTTGCTTCCTAATCACCTACTTCTGGGTTCAGTCCCACTACGTGGAACCTTGGACAATTTTCTTCTACTGTTCTACTGTTGCCTCGGCCGTCCGAAGCCTTGTGACGGGGTTTGGTAGACCGAAACTAAAAAGTCCGTCGTATGTGTGTGTGTGTGTATGTTTGACCTCCATCACTGCTTGACAACCAGTGTTTGTGTTTTTGCGTCCATGTGATATAGCAGTTCGACATAAGTGATCGATAGAATAAGTACCAGGCTTTAAAAAAAATAAGTACGTGCGTCGATTCATTCGACTAAAATATCTTCAAGGGGGTGCTCCAGCATGACCGTAGTCTAATGACTGAAACAAATAAAACAACAACCCTCGTTTATAACAATTATTTGATCCCAAAAGAACATCGTAGTTGATGAGACTAGATGAGGGAAAGCGGCTTTGTTCTCAGACCCCAGGTTGCACTGAGCAACGTGGATGGTCGCTGGTGCGTGCTTTCCCTGTCCAATCAGAATCTTTGACTGATCGCCGACCCGTGTCAATTCACGATAAGCGTATTACGGTTCGGTACGAACGGAAATTATTATACTAAACCAATGAGGAATAGACAAGTTATAAAAGAGAACAGATATACCTCCTTTCCGGAAGTCATTGCTGTTGTTTGGCGAACAAGACCGAATAGTTAAAGGATTTTTTTCCTTATCAGCGTTTGGGACATCGAAAGGATAAAAGGGAAAGTTGACCTTGGCGGAATTTGAACTCAGAACGTAACGGCAGACGAAAAACCGCTGAGCATTTCGCTCGGCGTGCTAAAGTTTCTGCCAGCTTACCACCTTAGAACATTTAAATATCGTCTTAAATATACACTAAACTTTTAATTTACGTGTTAATTAATAATTGCAAAGTTGTTACAAGTTCAAATATGCTTGAGGTATATTCGAACCCGTAAGGAAACCGTTCTCTGCATTCTCTCATGGATAAAATTTCTTGCTGTGAACAATTTTTTTTTTTTTAACCCAAATCGGTTTGCAGCGCACCCTAACAAACTGTGAGATGTATTCACTCCGAAATACGTGCATCCCACAGTCGGGTTTAGGGAGGACTGTGGGCTGAGTCGATGTGTTTACATCTTTTTGTCTACAGCAAGAGATTTTCTTCATGACAAAATACAATGAATTGCTTTCGAGTATGCCTCAGGCATATTTGAACTGCTAACAAATGTAGATTGAAACGCATCACTGCTTAAGCCTGTCACCCTTTATGCAAATTAATAACGTCTTGGGGGTGTGGTTAAAAAAGTTTCGCTCTACAACCATGTGATTCTGAGTTTAATCCTTCTCAACGACATCACGAGATTTTTTAGTCGTTGTGTATGTATGTATGTATGTATGTATGTATGTATGTGTGTGTGTGTATGTATGTATGTATGTATGTACGTAAGTAAGTATGTATGTATATATGTATGAATGAATGTATATATGTATGAATGTATTTACGTATGCATGTATGTATGTATGAATGAATGTGTGTATGTATGTATGCATGTATGTGTGTATGTATGTATGTATGTATGTATGAATGAATGTATATATGTATGAATGTATGCATGCTTGCAAACATATATGTATGTATGTATGTATGCATGTACGTATGTATGTGTGTATGTATATATATATTCATGAATGTATGCATGCATACATATATACATGCATGTATCTATGCATGCAAACATGCATACATGTATGTATGGATGCAAACATGTTTGGTCTTGCGACTAAGTTAACATGACGGGATTTAAGAAGGTATTTAAACAGAGAGAGAAAATTATATAGACAGAGAACGAAAGAAACAGTTCGAGAGAGAAAAGGTGACAGGCTGCTTGGCAATAAAATAATACAGATGTAACCATTTCAATGATACTTCTATGTCGTTAACTTTCGATTATAGTTACAGTCCACACTTTGTTTTGTTATATTTTAAACCCCGTTGCACATCTGGTGGACATATTTAATATTTATCGATTGTCAGGCACTTGCATGCTTTTCACGTCTATTTAATGCAAACTTTTAATTCTGAATTCAACTCAAAATGCACCAAAACTCTCCGATTATGTTGAGATTCGATGGTTTTTTTGGGGGGTGGGGGTTAATCCAAGTGTCCTACTTCCTTTTTATGGACTAAGTTCCCATTATGAATAATATTAGCCATGTCAATCAGTGCACTATCGTTCTGGAATACTGCATAACCATCAGAGAACAATATTTGTGTCATACGATAGCCATGATCAGCCAAAATACTCAGATAATCTTCGACGTTATGTCGGCCATGATGAACAACTAAGGTGCCAAGAAAATTCCGTGATATGGCTGCCCAAATCATCGCAGATCCATCTCAGTGATTCATGGTATCGATCAAATAATCAGGGTTGAAGGCTTTTTCGAGTTGTCTCCAGTCATAAACTCACTCGAAGTGGATATAAAGAGTAAATCAGAGAACTTGACCATCAAGTGGTCAGAAAACTTGTAATAAGTCTATACAACATTTTTACGCTTACGAATGCTGATAGAACACAGGAGAGGTTCATTAATTGCATCTTGTCCAGTTTTGTGGAGCTCACAACGAATGGTTTTGGTTGATACAGATTTGACAACAAAATGGTTTAACTCTTCTGTCACTCTTTCATTTGTCTGGATTTCGGAAACACACTGGCCTCGTAACGCAAAGGAAACCAGTACAAATAGCCTGTATTCGTAATTCAATGCCCACTTTTGTCACATATCATGTGTATATGATTCTGCCAGATGTTTGCGTAAAGTATGAGTGTGCCTATGAAAAACTCAGCCACTTACACTATATAAACCAATGAATTAGTAGTTCCATTGGTCGGTCAAAGAGCAGATAGACTCATCACCGAATATGATGGAAGATCCATACATATTAATGCTTATACAGTTCTTAAACTAAAAACTAAAATGAAAATTCTATTTTTATTTACAGGACTTGCAAGAGGAAACTGCCCAACGCATGGCTGAAACCAATCGTGCTCATTCATTGGAAGATGAACTGAACTTCCTCAGAGAGGTCTCTGAAGCTGTAAGTATCTATCTATCTATCTATCTATCTATCTATCTATCTACTTGTCTGTTTGTCTGTCTGTCTGTCTGTCTCTCTCTCTCTCT
>NC_069001.1:9033196-9034082 GCF_001194135.2 Octopus bimaculoides | reverse complement strand
TATATATATATATATATATATATATATATATATATATATATATATATGTAGAGGGAATATATATCCAGTATCAGGAGTTGATATGGCTGCGTGTGTATTATTACAAGAGTTCATATACAGATGAAGAATGAATTCAAGAACTATATATTTACTACATAAAAAAATATTTTATTTACAGGTCGATGATGATACATAACCAAAATGTAGAATCTAGTTGAATGAAGCAATCTATGCAAGAAAGTTCAGAGATAGGAAATATAGAAATAACAGCTAAGTGGTGGCTTTCAATCATGTAGCGTAGAGAAATAGACGGACATAGCAATGACTTGAATGTCTCTAAGCCTAAGCGACTAAGAAGCGAAGAGCAGGGTTAGCAAGCTGTTTTATTAATGGAACGCTAGACATTCTAGCAACTTCCAAGAGAAACGCTTCTTGAATAATTAAGAACGACGTCTCATGGCACAGATGCTTCGAGAAACTTAGAAAGGGAGGTCACTCTATGATCTTTCTTGCAAGAGAGATCATTCAACTATTTAGCTGTACATATATGTATGTATACATGCATATGCTCATATATCATTTGTATTATATATATATATATATATATAAGTACTAGTCAAGTACACTGGAACTTGATTGGTACTTTAATTTATTCAAGTAAAGTACTTAATTGTTACTTAGCAGTTTCTCACCCTATCTGCCTTCCATCTAGGTGTAGAAACTCCCATTTCGCAGCTGTTAACGATTCTATTGTTGTTAAGGTTGTTGCTGTTACTTTGATATTGATGATACTGTTGTCACCGTTGTTGTTGCTGCTGCTGCTGCTACTCTTGTTCTTATTGTGGTTACTGTTGTGCCACTGCTCCTGCTGTGTTTTTTTTTTTTT
>NC_069001.1:9024870-9033182 GCF_001194135.2 Octopus bimaculoides | reverse complement strand
GGGGTTGTGTGTATTTTTTAACCGATATATCATCTTGCTTTTCTACATGTTTCTGTATAGGAAATCAAAGAGTATCGAGCCCTTCTCTCCAAGGACAATAGCATTCCTGACATGCGAGAATACTGGACTACGGAACTCGGCAACTGCCTGAAAGAAATCCGCCAAGAATTTGAAGGTCAACTGGAGGGAATGTCTGCTGCCATGGAGGCTAGGTACCAATCCGAGGTAAGTCGTCTTCATTCCACCTTATTTCCATTCTGTTCTCTGCTGCCCAAAAGGTCCGCCTTAGACGGTTTCAGTATAAGTTTTTGCACTCGTAACATGTAGCTAAACAATCTCAACACTATCTACGAAGGATTGCTGAAAAGTTACTGGCTTTAAGATCATCACAAAAAGCCTGGCTGGTGGCCTAACCTTCCGAGTTCTTTTACAGGGCTTAGAAAAACTGAAGGACCGCCTCAATAAGTGTGTGAATCTGAGAGGGGAATATGTTGAATAAAATCATAGTTATCTGATCCTCTTGTATTTTCTTTCACCCAAAGCGAGGAATTTCAACACTTCTTCGTAGTCTATTGCTTACTTTATAACACACTGCTATAGACAACTTATTGATTAACCTCAGGTCATCAATATTTATTGGCAAAACTAGAAATGGTCTTTATTGACAAATACTAGTTCGTGACGTGGCTGACAGAAAACTGGTTGTGGCTTCCATTGATAAAAATCAACAATGATTTTCTTTCAATGACAAAACCTAGCACTGACGTTCACTGAGGGAGAAAATGATTTAATAAAGTGCGCAAATTTTAAGATTTTAAACTTGTCAATTTAAGCAAAGACCTTTAGTTGTATGGAGGAAGAATATGTTGAAATACTGTTTAGTATTATATTTTGAAATATTTGTTTGTGTATTTATTTCAGATGAATGAAATGCGTTTGGGTGCATCGAAAGGAAACGCTGAATCAGCACATATGAGCGACGAGAACAAAAGACTTCGTTCTCAGAAGAATGATCTGGAGGCCAAACTTCTCGACTGCCAGGCTCAGGTAAGATATATTTATGTGTGTGTGTGTCTATGGACATGTACGCATGTGTATATGTGTATATATATGTGTGTGTATGTATGTATGTATGTATGTATATATATATATATGTATATATATATATATATATATGTATATATATATATATATATATATATATATATATTTACATACATGTATGGATATGTATGAGAGCGTACCCAAAAATAACCAAAAACGTCCTCTGGGGGACAAACCAGTTGTAGTTCAGGCTTCCGCCGCTAGAAGCTACTTGATGCGACTCTCAAGCATCAGTCTGACAACTGACGTCATCAACTGTGGTCGTACTGTCACGTGGAATGTCTTTATTTTGCAGCGCTTCTCCCGTGTTCGTCGATTTTTGCGATGGCCGAAACAGTTGTCCTGCTTCAAACTGCTTACAAGGACACTGCCATGAGCAAAACACAAGGTTATGAGTGGTTTCCACGCTCTCGTATCTATATACAAGGCTGGTTGCTGACAGATTTTTCTGCTCTGTAAGGGATATTATCCCATATATATACTGTTATATCAGTATTTTTTACGCGTTGCAAAAATATATCTTTCTACTTGTACCACAATATATATATAATACATATATATATATATATATATATATATATATATATATATATATATATATATATATATATATATATACACACAAATTAGTCAAGGTGTTACACCTTTCAAATCACATCTTGTGCAATGATATGTTTGCGTATGTGTGTGTGTGTATGTGTGTGTGTGTGTGTGTGTATGAATGCGTACACGTATAGAATTATATATATAAAGTTAAATTTTCTCATAAAGTATATTTTTAAGTATATTTCACAATATATGGACTGGACTGTATTAAGAAGAGCTCATTGCGAGCTAAATCGAAGGATGTGTGTATGTGTGAGTGTATTTAACAGCTTTTTTCTCTTTAATTTTCTCTGTCATTTGTACTCTGTGTAAGCTTGATCCGTTAATATATAAATATCTATTTATTTATACATAAATATTCACCTTTTGAAAATCTCGTCTTTCTTTTCTTTCTCGTTGAATGTATATATATTGTATATCAACCCCAAGCTGTTGTATTTCATTTGTTTATCCGCATAATTGCCTCTATAATATATATGTATATATATGTGTATATACATATATTTATTTATCTATATATTTATTCATGATTTTGCTCTTTATAGATCGCCCAACTAACATCTCAACTGAGAGCATTACAGAGCGAATTTCAATCAGTTTCTGCGGATTTGGAAAGCGAGAAAAGCGAACACAGAGCCGACGTTGAGAGACTCAATGCCGAGCTTGAAGCGATGATCAAAGAACTCCGAGATCTGATGGATGCCAAACTGTCTTTGGAACTCGAGATTGCTGCTTATCGTAAACTGCTGGAAGGAGAAGAAAACAGGTTAATACTGGTTTAAAATTAGGGAACCATTCATTATTTATACAACACTCCTGCTGCTTACAGGAAGGGAAATATACAGTAATAAAAGCTAGAAGGCCTGATTTTGTAGGCAAAGGGAATAGAAAGTGCAAGGTAACTCACTTTACAGTCTCAAATGATGAGAAAGTCGATATGACAGGTATAGAGAAGATAGCAAAGTACCAGGACCGGGTGAAATGTATCCCAGTAGTTATAGGTGCATTAGAAACTATCCCTAAAGATTTGAACAGATGGATAGAAGAAATAGGCATAAAACCAAGCTTTGTGTAATTCAAGAAAACACTATTATTAGGAACTGCTAGGATACTGAGGGAGGTTCTTGGCATCTAATATTACTTGTTGTAGCCCGATGCTAGGGATTTTCTTTTGCTGATCCAAGAAAGTTTAGAAGTTAAAGTCAGTCACAACGGCATTTGAATTCGAGACATAAAGAATATTGATTATTGATAGAGCTACAAAGGCCAACCACTTGACATGACGAAACGGTCTGTTATAGAAATTCCTTCCTTTCTAAATGCTTGGACTGGTAGTTATTTTATTGATCCAAGAAGGCGTGAAATTCAGTGTTAATCTCGAGAGGATTTGAATTCAGAATGTAAAAGGGACAAAACTCAATACAAACAGGTATTGATTCCAAATATTATTACAAGGCCAACAATTTCGGGGGAGGGGCAAGTCTATGATACCGAGCCAGGGCTCAGCTTATACTTATTTTATCGACCTCGAAAGGATAAAAGACAAAGTCGAACTTAATGGATTCTGAGCTCAAAACGTAAAGACGGACGAAATACCGTTCAGTACATAATCAACTCATCCCCTTCCCCCAAATGGCTGCCTTTTGTGGCAAAATTTGAAATTATTATTATTATTATTATTATTATTATTATTATTATTATTATTATTATTATTATTATTATTATTATTATTATTATTATTATCATCATTATTGAGGCGGCGAGCTGGCAGAAACGTTAGCACGCCGGGCGAAATGCTTAGCGGTATTTCGTTTGCCGTTAGGTTTTGAGTTCGAATTCCGCCGAGGTTGACTTTGCTTTTCATCCTTTCGAGTCGATAAAATTAGTCCCAGTTACTTCCTGGGGATCGATGTAATCGACTTAATCCCTTGCCCCCAAATTTGAGACCCTGTGCTTCCAGTAGAAAGGATAATAATAATAATAATAATAATAATTATTATTATTAAGGCGGCGAGCTGGCAGAATCATTAGGGCGTTGGATGAAATGCTTAACAGTATTTCGTCCGTCGCTACATTCTGAGTTCAAATTCCGCCGAGGTTGACTTTGCCTTCGTCCTCTAGGGATCGATAAATTAAGTACCAGTGAAACACTGGGGTAGATGTAATAGACTCATCTCCTCCCCCAAAATGGCTGCCCTTGTGGAAAAATTCTAAACCATTATTATTATTATTATTATTAGTAGTAGTAGTAGTAGTAGTCAGAAATCTTTACTTTTTAAAGAAATCAAAATTATTCTAAATGGACTTTATAAAAGTCTGAGATGGGTGCTAAAACTGCAATAGCTGAGATTCCGTTTTGAGTGATGTTAATAAATATCTAAATATAAAACCATAAATATTTTAATAAAAAAAAACTGTTTTTAAATTTAAGAATGACGTTAACAGTTCGTATATTGATATTTCATTCTTGATTAGTTTATAATCCTTTCAATTTCTCGCCCCTCTAAATTTTGCCTCTTTACAGACTTAGTCTTGGCAGTGTGGTTCAGTCAATTGGCGGTTATCAGAGTCATTCGGAAGAGGCATTAGCTAATGCTCTGCAACAAAGGGCTTCTTCAGGTTTCCACACACCTGAAACTGGTAAGTCAACTTTTTCATATTCCTTTCAAAATGTTTATACTAATCTCTCTTTGGCAATTTGAGGATAGAATTGAAACAAAAGAGCTGCAATGGAAGCCCTTATCTTATTGCTTTATTTAAAAGTTTAGTATTGCAGGAGGTGAGGCGTGTTCTATCAATTTTGTAACCTCTTCCAATTTAGTGGCATTGATGAGGCGATGCTCAACATGAATAGCTTTACATCAATATCTACAGAGAATATGTAAACAGGAAAAAAGTTGGGTTGGTGCATGTGTTAAATATTAACAGCAATGAACTATATCGTGAATAAATATAGTTGCATTAAGCCATATCACACTTTAGACGAGGAGGGAAGGATTCAACGCGCATGCGCGCACATGCGCACACTGAAATATACACATAGGATGTGTGTACATGCACACATTAGTGCATAAAATGCATTATGATACATCGACATTCTTAGTGTATTGAATTTTTTTTATAATAGCGAATATCTCAACAACTTGGTTCAGTAACCAATAATATACACTTAAGTATGTATTCGTATGCACTTTATTTATACATATATAAATAATATATGACTCACTGCCCATAAGATGATCTGAACTGGTCAGAGCAAATTAATTAATTAATCGTTACTTATACAACACTCCTGCTTCTTACAAGAAGGAAATACATTAGTACATTGTTTTGTATTGTAAAAAAAGGTTCTGACATCTCACTAAATATCTCCATTAAACCTTAAATATTCGTATAATGCCTTTCAAATAACACAAGAGATTCTAAATCACATGAGCAAAAAAAAAAAACTTGTCCTACCAGCTGTAACATTATAAGCATAGAAACGAAAACACGAGAGACTCGACCAAAATTGGGAGATTACGTGGAACATTTCAGCTCAAAGAGTCTTGTAGACAGAATAAGTTGATGTTCATAATTTGTTTTTTGACAGGATAATTTTCAATAAGGAATTTTTCATTTTGAACGACGTACGAGCAAGAAATGACGTTAGCAAAAACAACCCTTCTCTCCTCTACAGACACGGCTGCAGAATCAAGAACAAATAAATAACTTAGTTCTCTCCACTATTCATCATAAGTGTAGAGGCAAAGAGAAACATAACCAGATAATTTGTATCCCCAGTACAATTCTATTTCTCAGCTATGCATGAAAACCACAAGTTTTTCAACGGAAGTAACTTTAAAGAAAGCTATTCTTGACTGGAGAGCATAGATTACCAGATCTCGTACTATAGTTTTAGCCGCTTACCTAGACATTTCCCACTTTAACAACCACCTTGTAAATTCGGAAAGCTCAATAAATTACCCAAGCAATGATAATTAAAACGACTACTAACAACTTCAGATAGTTTTGAAAAGAACTATACGCTATTCACATCAGAAATAAATCTACCCCGTTATTTTAAGTCACTTGTAGAACCCACAGATCTTAAGCTAGCGCCATAAAATAGCCAGCCATATTGCCAATGATGCTGAATAGAAGGTCGGAGATACTATCTCTCTGCTTCCAACGAAGGCTCTAGAGAGACTTCTGGATTTGCATAAGCTGCAATACCCAGATCGACCGTGGTAGTCGCCCCTGACTCTTACATATCATAAAGAGAGTATTCTCCCTTATCGATTAGTAGATCCAGTGAGTAGCATTAACAACAGAATCTGTTAGGTGCAAGTCAGCTTATCAGATGACCACCTCCAACCAATGAGAATCGACTTAATGATGTATTCATTCATCCTCAAGTTACGTGATCGAACAGCATGTGGTATGAAACTCTGAGTAACAACAGAGTAAATAACCAAGTGGCTCCTAGAATAAACTCTTGATTAGTATTTCTCAACCAATTTCTTCAGTACTATCCTTCGATTCTCAAAATAAATTAAAATATGTGTACTTCACTACGAACGGAGAAAGTTAGGTCATAAAACATTTATTTCTAAAATAAGTTTTAATTAAAACTTTAGTAGAAGTTTTATACGCTTGTTACTTCTTACTTACACCCCATTTCGAAGTAACCCCCCATACCAACATAATATTGTTATGCTCTACTTCTGTGAGGTGTTTCCCACGTTGAGAAATACTGCTTTAGATTTGCATTGAGTACTCATTTCTCGTAATTTTCTAAAACGTATATTTGTATGTATGTGCATACGTCTTTTTGTTTTGTTTCTTTTGCTAGTTAATTTTATTGTACGTTGATGTGGTTTCTAAAGGGGAAAATGCACATTAACTAGAATTTGGATGACAAAAAAGATAAGCGTCACAAAGGGTAAGATAACTTGTCAGTAATTGTCATAAGTCTTCACAAGTTAAAAGCCACCGTGTATGTATGTATGTACGAGGTGGCATCAAAACGTTCCTGGATTAGTTCTGTAGCACGCCAAGAGATGGCAGGACATGGTTGAGTGCGTAGTGAGAGCTAGCAATGCTAGCAAACTAGAGCGAATCGCAGAAGGCCCTTGACTCGCTTACGGAAAACGACTTCTATGCTGAATTCCCAAAATGGCAGGAACGCTGAGACCAGTGTTTTGCTGCGCGAGGTGACTATGTCGAAGATGATAAGTTATTTTTTATTAAACATAACTAGTCCCGGAACTTTTTGATACCATATATGTATGTACGCATGCTGTATGTATCGATGTATGTATAATTTCATGCATGTGTGTATGTGTGTGTATATATATACGTGTATATGTACATGCATGGATACACAAACCTAAAAGTTTTTATATATTCTATTGTTACCAGGTAAAATCACCATCAACCGAACTGCTAGCGGAACCGTTTCGATCGCAGAAGTAGAGCCAAACGGAAAATACGTTCAAATAACAGAAAGCTCAAAGGTGGGAAGGGTAAGATTAGGAATGCATTGCTGTGCACGCAGTAACTGCTTTTTGTGTGTAATCTTCAACTCCGTGTATAACACACCCTTTGGTATTGTCACGCTTTTGTTCTTTTAACAATTCTAACACCCACCTTTCTTTCTTCTACGTTTTTCTTTCACATCTTAGATCTGTTTAAGACACACACAATGAAACGCATGCACACGCATACAAGCACACACATTTATGAAGACAAGCTTCAGGAGGAGCACTCAATACAAGACATAAAGTTAATAAGAGCAAAGCAATTAAAACTATTAGCTAAACCATTATTACTTCGTTATTATGGCCACGCGTGTTTGTGTATGTGTGTGTGTGCGTATGTGTGCATGTGTGTGCGCGCGCGCGTGTGTGCATACGTGTGTGTATACATACATATGTATTGTGGAGGCACAATGGCCCAGAGATTAGGGTAGTGGACCCGCGGTCGTAGTATCACGGTTTCGATTCCCAGATCGGGCGTTGTGAGTGTTTATTGAGCGAAAAACACCTAAAGCTCCACGAGGCTCCAGCAGGGGTTGGTGGTGACCCTTGCTGTACTCTTTCATTGCAACTATCTCTGACTCTTACTTCCTGTTTCTGTTGTGCCTGTATTTCAAAGGGGTCAGCCTTGTCACACTGTGTCATGTTCAATCTCCCCGAGAACTACGTTAAGAGTACACGTATCTATGGAGTGCTCAGTCACTTGCACGTTAATTTCACGAACAGGCTGTTCCGTTGATTGAATCAACTGGAATTCTCGTCGTCGTAACTGACGGAGTGCCTCATATGCATTCTGGACACGGTAATTTATACAAAAATACTGAAGCCCTTAGATTAAGTAATATGTGTGAGTGTATGTGTATGTATGTATACACACACTCACACACATATATGCATAAATACAGATATATATACATACACAAACGCACAAACACACACACACACATATATATGTATACACACACATATGTATTATATATGTATACATGTATATTTACATATATATTTATTTATACATTTTATATATATACTAGCAATGCACCCCGGCATTACCCGGGTGTTATGACCTACAGCCATGTTATA
>NC_069001.1:9024102-9024674 GCF_001194135.2 Octopus bimaculoides | reverse complement strand
ATATATATATATATATACATATACATATACGTTTTAAATATTACCCAAAACATCCATTCCATATTTTAAGGCGTAGGCAACAATCATAATTTTACGAAAAATTTATTTTCCCCTTACACATTTTATAGACCACTTTAATGTAATTTACACTTTTTGAACGAACTATAACCTGTTTAGTACAATTTGCGTATTGTTTACCTATGAATGATAATAGGTGTCGTAGTAACGTGAGATATACCTTACCATTTACAGTTTAGCGTGCGGTCTACCTGAGCATTTACACTTTTGTGTTAAACCAAACCTTAACTCGAAACCTGATCCTAAACCCTAAGCTTAAACCTAAATCATAACCTAACCCTAAATCCTAAACGCTAACCCAGACGAGTTCATTTCCCAGCGTAGGCTAATAATACTAACGTAGACGGCACGCTAAATTAGTATTTGAATATATCTCTATATGTGAATTGTCCCTCTCTTCTCTCTCCCCATTCTCTCGCTTTCTCTCCCTCTCTCTCTCTTTTTATGTATATATATATATATATATATATATATATATATATATATATATATAT
>NC_069001.1:9023006-9023383 GCF_001194135.2 Octopus bimaculoides | reverse complement strand
TACATATATATATATATATATATATAAAGAATCACACATGCACAGACACACACACACACACACTATTTAAATAAATCGTGTTTCTGTGCGACCATTTCGTGAAATACAAATCAGTGATACTAACTACACTGGATCTCTTAGATCCCTTACTTATATCCTTTACTCATATTATATCTATCTATCTATCTATCTATCTATATACAGATACATATATATATATATATATACATATATATATACACGCTTATATATACATATATGTTCATATATATATATATGTATAAGTAGATAGGTAGATAGATAGATATAGCTATTGATATATGGATATATATATGTATATATATATATATATATATATATATATATATATATATATA
>NC_069001.1:9020863-9022214 GCF_001194135.2 Octopus bimaculoides | reverse complement strand
TGGGGACATAAACACACCAGCATCGGTTGTCAAGCAATGCTAGGGGGACAAACACAGACACACAAACACACACACACACATATATATATACATATATACGACGGGCTTCTTTCAGTTTCCGTCTACCAAATCCACTCACAAGGCTTTGGTCGGCCCGAGACTATAGTAGAAGACACTTGCCCAAGATGTCACGCAGTGGGACTTAACCCAGAACCATGTGGTTGGTAAGCAAGCTACTTACCACACATCCACTCCTGCGCCTATATATATATATATATATAATATATACAATAGCTATTGTTATTGTTATTGTTTGTTTTTTTCAATTTCAGATCTGGGGTTCAAAATATGGTAATACTAAGGACGGAGTTATTTCTTCCTCTGTTATTGAATGGGGCCCACTGAACGTTGCATCTCGGATCACGTTGAGAGACGAAAACGACAGGGTAATGTATAATAATACACAAATACATACACATACATGTATATATATATATGTGTGCATCTATGTATGTGTGTACAAGTATGTATGCATGTATGCTGTTTGAATATACATATATGTATGTATGTATGTATGTATGTATGTATGTATGTATGTATGTGTGTATGCCAATTGGCAAAGTTGTGCACGGAAAAGAATGCCAGGCAGCATTCCTTCAGACTCGCTGTATCCAGTCCTTTGCTTTTTTCTTTCTTTTAGGGTCGACAATCAAATGCCATTACTTATCCTTCTCTCTCTCTCTCTCTCTCTCCCTTCCTCTTTCTCTCTCTCTCTCTTTCATTCTTTCTCTCTCTCTTTCTTTCTTTCTTTCTTTCTCTCTCAGTAGTATACTTGTGAGTCAAAGGTGAAGCCTTGTCACATTATACGTTAACAGTACAAGCACATACGTGTCTGTGGGATACTCGGCCATTTATTCGTTAATTTTATCAGTAAGGATCTAGCCTTTTCCACAACTGAATGCTTGTTATCTGAACCAACGAAGAACCAGCCTAAAAACCACGTGGCTTACTGTTTTGAGTGTTTGACTCCTGGCCCTTAGGTCGTGTGTTCAATTCTCGGACTTCGCTTTGAGTCATCAATAAAGCCATTTTGTTTCCAGTGACTTCTGTCGACTCAGATGAAACTTGAGTATTAGTAATAACTAGTTAGCTCACTCCTTTCATCAAGTGTACAGTGTAGCACGCGTCAAGTGTCGATGTGTTTTGCTCGCTCAAGAACACAACGCACCACGTGGTCTGGAAATTGAAACACGATCTCGCGATCGTGAGTACAACACCATGCACCCACTAGGCCATGTGCCCTCATATAATAATAATAATGATAATAATAATAATAATAATAATAATAATA
>NC_069001.1:9010203-9020853 GCF_001194135.2 Octopus bimaculoides | reverse complement strand
TAATAATAATAATAATAATAATAATAATAATAATAACAATAATAATATGTATCAATAACATTCTTTCATTTTATCTTTTCAGGAAAGAGCCTTGCTCCACGTCAAATACTCTGGCTAAGACTCTTGTTTTGATAGAGGAAGTCCTGGCCAAGAAGACCTTTTGTCTCTATCTCAACTTCCAGAAGATTAATTATTTTATTGCAAAGAGTTTCTTATATAATATCTTCAGTTGAGGGATAATATAATTCTTTACTTTGTTGTTTTCTTTATTTCTCCTTTTTTTATTACAATTTTACACCATTCTCTAAAGAATGACATAATTTAGAAAAGAAAAATGCTCTATTCAGTCCTCAACACAGCATATTTTATGGCTAAGCTACATTAATATTAAATACTCTCAACTGCTTTCGCTTGTTATTTCATATATTCCCAAAATACAAATGGTTGTTGGGCTAGGGATCTAGACAATTTCGTAGATAACGCAACTAATTTTCGGTCGGTGTGGGTCCTAGGTGCCTACATTGTGACTGATTCAACATATTTCCATCCGTATATTTAAAAACACTTATCGTTTGATAAAACTTGTATTGAAGGTAAGACAGAAAATCAAATTTTGGAAAAGGTTCTTTATATTACATACAAAAGGAAAAAAAATCAAAATGCATCTGAAACATTATTGGGAAGATGGGATTAGGTTTTCCAGAAGATTAGTGTGCCTTATCTTTCTTAACCTTAGAGCGGCAGATTGACAATGGCAGCGGGATGGCAGAATTAGTAGGGCGTCGGACAAAATGCTTTACAGTTTTTAATTACGTCCCTTTATATTCTGAGTTCAAATTCCACCCAGGTCAACTTTGTCTTTCATCTTTCTGTGGTCTTTTTCAAATAAAGTACCAGTCAAGTACTGGCGTCGATTTCATCGACTGTTCCTCCCGTCTCAAATTTGTAGCCCTGTGCCTTACATAGAAACTAACATCTCTTTTCTCTTCAAACAATACGTGTTGTATTGTTTTTTTACTTTTCTAGGTTCTTCTAGCTGAATTGTAAGGAACAAAAATAAAATGGCAATAAAACTGTTTTCAGTATATATATAAATATCTTTCTTTCTCTCTGTCTTTTTCATTCACTCTCTCTCTCTCTCTATATATATATTTATCTATCCATCTATCTATCTATCTATCTATCTATCTATCTCAGTTCCTATCTTTTTCTAAGTACGTGTGTGAGAGAGAGATAGGGAATGAGAGTTTATATTTTGTTTACATTTTGCATCTGTGGGGCGGTGATATATAACGGATAAAACCAACCTATGACTTTCTCTGATAGAAGTATAACAATCAAATCTCTTTCCAGTTATGCCCTACCATCTTAAAAAAGAAAGGTCATATAGAAAAATGCAGTTTTTGATATATATATATAAAAAGAAGGCAGGATGATCACGATTGGAATGCTTTCCATATTTGTGACCTGTACCTAAAAACTACAGCAATTTCATTTAACACACTCACTTTTCGTTCTTTCTTTCTTTCTTTTTGTTGTCTCCCTTCAGAAGGAGTCATACTGAAATCATAATCTTCCAAATTAATCTTTCTGGGACATCATGAACCACCAAAACTTTATAATGGCCTTTGTGGCTCACTTAATATAAGCAGACGATAAATGAGTTGCAAGAATCGGAGGAAACTAGTGATAGTCTGAGTCGCCATATTGGGAATGCAATCAGTCAATTAATCGTGAAAAATAGTTTGTTTTCACAAAAATTCAGATACATTGGATAATATAATCCTATTTCCTCGATACAGGAAGAGAAGCTGTACGAATCATGGCTAGAATATCTAACTTGAAACAAAACAACACCAGTACAAAATAGTATAAGATATATTGGATATTAACATTTCTAATGTTACAAAATATCAAAGGTAAATTTATCATGAAGAGTTCCAATGCAGGAATTACCAGAGCAGCGGGTTGGTAGAATCATTTGAGCGTAAGGCAAATTGCTATACAATATTTTTTCTAGTTTTATAAGGTGGCAAGCTGGCGGAATCGTTGGCACGCCTGACAAAAATTCTTAGCGGCATTTCGTCAATCTTTACATTCTGAGTTCAAATTCCGCCGAGGTCGACTTTGCTTTTATCCTTTCGGGATCGATAAAATAAGTACCAGCTGAGCACTGGGGCCTCCTGCGCCAAAATTTGGAACAAATACTTTTTCTCTACGTTCTATGGACAAATCCCCGTGATATCAACATTGTGTTCCATCCTTCCAAAATCGATAATGTAAAATACCAGTCAAGTACAGGGATCGATATATTCGACTAATTCCTTTCCCTAAATTTGTGATCTGTGCCTTAAATGATTGAAATCTGACATATTCGGGCTATTGTCTTCGTCTTGGTTATTAAACTCACAATTTTCGGTTGCTGAATCCTCCGGCATCGGGATACTTGTCATATTCAGTAATGTTCTCAAATTTTCGAAAAGAGCCCTTTATTAAATTCACGAAATTCCGAGAACGCAACTGAATACAACAGGCACTTGAAAAACGCCAGAGAATACAGCGGCCGAAAGTTGTACCTCTAAGTATTAAGATGAGAATGCTTGTCCGAATATATTGATATTTATCCAAATAAAGCAAACAAAACAAATATTCTTAAAAAAAAATAATGTAAAGAGGGTCGGGAAGCAAAATAGTTGTTACTGTTATAAATAATTGAAAAAGAAATTAATTGTAATTAGAAGAAAAATTAAAGAAACAACACTTGATTGTGAAATATGATTTTGGTAAATATTCAGGATGGAAAGAAAACAACGTATAAAAGTGTGTATAAAACTACGAAAGAAATGCATGACGTTTAGGGAAGGACACTTCAGATATGATTTCTTCGATGGCGGTTTCTGATCGAAAAGCTGCTTCGCAAATCTTCCGTCATCAAATGTCATGGGATACGACTTCGAAAAAATTTTTTTGTATACACTGTATAGAGTATTTACGAGCACACGCACTCGCACACGCTCACATATATATGTACGCTCACATGTACACACATTTAAACACACACGCTGCTGATATCACAGTATCAAGCAGACCACCAGATGCTATTGTACACCCTTAGTCACAATGCGCTTCTAATTCCGTCTTGACTGCGCCATTATTTTCCATCTTGCGCCAAATCGGTTAACAAAATTGTCTTCTCATCGTTGTGAAGGCTTTCCAAGTAGCCTTTCCTAATCTCTTGGATTCCATTCGGCAACTGCGCGGGTTCACCTGTTGTCTTTGAAGCTTGCGACATGCCCAGCTCAGCGGAACTTCTGCTTTCGGTACTCTGTGATCACATCGTTCACTCCACTTCGTTCTCGAATGACTTCAGAGCAACGAATATGCTCTCGTAATATTCCCAGCATAGATCTTTCCATAGTCCTTTGCATCAGAGCCAATCGATGGTTTATCCTCTTCGAAGTATTCCACGCCTTACTTGTGTATAAGAGCGCAGGTAGGATGGTGCTATTGAAGAGTCTAGCATGTATGACATTGCCTGTCTTTATTTTGATCATATCCTTTATTGCTGCTAATATACTGGGCTCAAAAAATATTCACACCATCAGGAAGAACCATATGTAATAACCTCATCCTAACGCAGTCACGCTGTGCGCCCTGCAGCTAGAGAGTTTCTACGTAGTTGCTCAACATGCTAGAAATAGCAGCCACATCTTCCTGAAATCATGCCATGTCGTATTTGGAAAAAGAATGACAGAAATTACCTCTCCAGAGTGCAAACCTAGGCCGGTTGTCTGGCTTTCCTAGACACCGAAATCTTTCTCTTGGACTCGCTGATTTGGCTCAACGGAGTACAGAACAATATACTTAGTGCCAATTTTGGAACCAGTTTGGCAAGCAGAAGTTGTCAAAGGCTGAGTCAAACACCAGACCACTTCAGAGGTTCCGTCTTTCTGAACATATGAATAAAACGGGATAGTTACAACTACGTACTTTCTACTCTTAGTAGAGCCGATTAATGATTAAACAACTGAAAAAAAGCTTGCTTTCCAACCATATGGTTCCAAGTTCAGTCCCACTGCGTGGCACCTTAAGCGAGTGCCTTCTACTATAGCCACGGGCTGACCAAAGCCGTGTGAGTGGATTTGGTAGACGGAAATTGAAAAAAAGCCCGTGGTATATATGTCTGTATATGTGTCTGTGTTTGTCCTCCGTCATCGCTTGACAACCGGTGTTGGTGTGTTTACGTCCCCGTAACTCAGCGGCTCTGCAAAATAGACTGATAGAAGAAGTACGAGGCTTAAAAAAATAAGTCCTGGAGTTGATTTGTTGGATTAAAATTCCTTCAAGGCGGTGCTCCAGCATGGCTGCAGTCAAATGACTGAAACAAGTAAAAGAATAAAAGAATATGCACACAAAAAAGGGTGCCAGAATCGGATGATCGATCAATAAATACAGCTTCAATCTGCTAGGTCACCATTTATGCTCTGGGATTGCTTTCATGTTCGACAAGTTCACCGTCATCAATTCACAGCTTTTTTTCTTTTTTTTTTGTCAATAAATTAGTTTTTAACTTTTAATGGTGAAATACTATGGATATATTATCTCGGTGAACTTTCTTCCCGGTGAATTGATGGCGGTGAACTTACTTGATGTGAATTAAAAGAACTACAGGTGTTATTGTAATTGAGTACAACCTTGAAGGTAATACCTCCACATGGCTAAAGCTCAATAAATGAAATTAGAAAAAGATTAAAATAATAAAACGAGCGCGCGGAGAAGTTTTAATGACGTCATTGGCTGTAAGAAGTAGCTGCAAAATCTCCCTCAAATCTACTTAATCATTTAACCAATTAATCGATTGTTTGATTAATCAATCAGTCAATCGATCAATCAACTAGGACCGTGAAAGTCCCTCCGTTACCATTTGCGATATCATCAACGGTATATCCTCTCCACTCAGGGTTTATTTGATAATAATATTCTGTCTACAGAGCAGCAGAATCGTTAGTACGCCGGGTGTATTGTAGACGTATAAACAATTTATTGCACATAAAATTTTAACAACAAAATCTTATATGGACCTCCAAAGATCATAAGGACCCCGGTATAGAACCCCTGAATTCTAGATGATTATCGTTTTTGAGAACTAAACAATTGTAATACGTAGAAAAAGTAGACAACAGCTAATGGTGAAATAATAGAAGTTTATCGTAAAACGTCCAGGTGAAAAAAATGTGATAAAAGTTTGTAGAGCAACGAGGAAAATATATAATGTAGTCACAAATAAAATGGGATTAGTCTTGGAGTTAAGCTGCGGCGACATGCCTAGACACGTAACAGTAATCACAAGAAATTCAATAAAATTTAAAGCCGAGAGATAAAGCACATTTTCGTACATAGTTTATAAAGAAAATATGTGGATAAAACAGCGCTACTTTATTTTGCTTGGTTGTTGCTTGATACAGTCGGTGTGTGTGTGTAGACATACACACACGCACACCAATCCAAACACGGCTTAGGGGATAGGAGTATTCACTCACGATCGTAAGGTCGCAAGTTCGATTCTTGGCGGTGCGTTGTGTTCTTGAGCAAGACACTTTATTTCACGTTGCTCCAGTCCACTCAGGTGGTAAAAATGAGTAGTACCTTTGTTTCAAAGGGCCAGCTTTGTCACACTCCTAGTCACACTGAATTTCCCTGGAAACTACTTTAAGGGTACACGTTTCTGTGGAGTGCTCAGCCACTTGCACGTTAATTTCACGAGCAGACTGTTCCGTTGGAACCCTCCTCGTCGTAACCGACTGAGTGACAGTGCCATATAAATGCATGTAAGTGTATATGTGTAGTTGTGTGTGTACATAAGTACGTATGTATATGAGTACAAAGCTAGCGAATTAAAGGAGCCTTTAAATATCCAAGAAAAATCAATTTCAAAGCTCCTAATTTTTCAGT
Organism: Octopus bimaculoides; assembly: GCF_001194135.2. Classification (NCBI taxonomy): domain Eukaryota; kingdom Metazoa; phylum Mollusca; class Cephalopoda; order Octopoda; family Octopodidae; genus Octopus; species Octopus bimaculoides. The sequence goes on along the minus strand of NC_069001.1, from coordinate 9,014,901 downwards.
TACCAAGTTATCCAATTATGTAATTATTCTAAATGTTGATTAAGCATCAAATGTTAGGCGTGTCACTTTTAACAAGTGGACATGAGTTCAGTCCTTGGGTTAATGAAGCTGTATATATTCTGGCACAAGTGAAACGAGTAAGATACATTACAAATACGAAAATAACTTTTACAAGAATATCTCTGAAATGAAATAAGAACATTTTACTGATGCGGATTGAATAGGTTCGATTCTAGACACTGGATAACAGAGGTACTCTTTCGTCGACGACAAGGCAAATTATATAAACAAAAATATGGAGAGCGATAGACTCATCGTCAGGGCATTCTACCTCGTCACATTAGCAAATAAAATGGTACAAATATATTAAAAAAATAATATACACCTGGTATATTAAGTATATAATCGTCGTACTGGAATATTTCGAGAAGTTAAAACTACCATGTAAAATTCAACACACAGTACAAATAATATCTCTTACAATACAATGGTTCAGTTTTGCCGACGGGACGACGAGAGCCGTCTGGTTATCCTGGGGTCTCGGTTAGACTTTGTGGATACGTTGGTGACCGATCAGCTAAAACCGCACCCAGAATGTTCTCTGGGAGTGTGGAGAAGGAATGATTATGATAACTGGCGATTTGATGGTGCTGGTTTTCCCCGGTCTACTTCCGTTGCTCAACTGCTGGAATCTTGGCTTCACAGGTTTGCATGCTCTTGTGGACGGATGATTACCGCCTACCGCTGTCTTGACCTAGATACTTTCAGCTGATATGGTTGATGTTGGAAGCATTTAGAGAAGCTTTTAAAGTGTTTTTGAAGCATTTTTTCTGGCTTCTCCTCTGGAAGCGCTTTTTCTGGCTTCTCTGGAAGCGCTTACCTTGTTGGAGTTTGCCATCTAATAGTGTTTTGGAAACCGTTGGTCCGACATGCGAACTACATGATCTACCCAGCGGAGCAGTGTCTGCATCAAAATGGTGTATATACTGGGCAGGCTAGCAACGGGTGAGTACCTCAGTGTCCGGGTTTTAGTTTTGCCATTCTATGCCAAAAGTTTTTCTGAAGTAGTTTGTGTGTAAGTGGTCCAGTTTCCTTGCATGACATTGGTAGACCTTCCACGTTTCGCCAACATAGAGACGCGAGAACTATTGCTCGATAAATCGTGATTTTTATTTCTTGGTTGGTGCCTTTCCTGTTTCACACGTTCTTATGGAATCTGCCAAAATCAACAGTCACTTTAGTGAATTTGGCATTTACCTCATCATAAATGACTACATTTCTGGAAAGTGTGCTCCCAATGTACGAGGGGGTGCTGAGAAGTTCCATAAATGCCGACCACTCCGAATACTCCGGAAGGTGCTCGATCAGGGACCTTTTGAGCAGGAAAAGCTATTTGACCTGAAGAAAATTCTAACTAGGCCTCACCTGCAAGATCATGCGCTGTTTATCTTGATATGAGATCACTATGTCGTGCACATATGGTTGTGATGCATGTGCCTAGTATACCCTTATCTGACGGGTTCTCATGATGGGTATACTGTGCTTCATATATCTTACCCCGGTGTCACTTTGATGGCATACATTGCTCTCTCACTCAGTAATGATAATAATAACAGCAGCAACAACAACAACAACAACAACAACAATAATAATAATAATAATCATGAAGTACGAATTGCAAGAGATAGTCCAGAGAACACGTAAATTAATGACAATGAGCAAGGAACTACAGCCTAAGAGTGATGTGTCAAGATTGTATGTAAATAGGAAAGAAGGAGGACGGGGATTGGTGTGTTGTGAAGGTTGTGCAAGGGAAGAGGGGAATAGCTTGGCTTGGTATGTCAAGGGGAGTAAAGAAGAAATGTTTGAAGCAGTGAAAATGCAGGGAAGCTTAAAAGTGAACGAAGCCGTAGATTTAACACAATTTAAGAAAGACCAGAAAGAGTAGATGAAGAAAATCTGGCAGATGAGATTGATTAGAATAGAACCTAGTAATGACAGCAGAAAGGAGACTTAAAAGGGCCTACTGAGGTATTAGTGTGCAGTGCTCAAGAACAAGCTCTCAGAAAAAACTACTCCAAATATCACATTGATAAAAGCATTGACTCGCCACAGTGTAGGATGTGCTCTGAGAAAGAAGAAAGTATCAGCCATATCGTTAGTGAGTGCTGTAAACTCGCGCAACGTGAATACAAAAGGAGACACGACAATGTGGTCAGATATGCCCACTGGATGTTGTGCGGTAAAGCAAACCTCGAGAGAGCTGAACAATGGTGTGAACACAAGCCAGGGGAAGTAATGGTAAGCGAACGTTACAAAATACTCTGGGATTTTAACATGCAGTGCGACTAAGCCATAGAGGCGAGACGACCAGATATCGTGATCATCGATAACATGAAAAAGAAAAAAAGGTAATAGATGCTGATATACTAGGCGATTAGAGGGTGAAATTAAGGAAACAAACGATTGAGAAATACCAGCCACTGCGGGACGAGATAGGAAAGTTTTGGGGCATGAGGAAAGTAATGGTGAAACCGGTGGTAATTTGAGCATTAGGAGCAGTTTCCAGGGGCTTTGAATGTATATTAAGAATATTGGAGCTACTGTCTTGCTCGAGGTGATCCAGAAGACAGCATTGTCGGGTACAGCTCGCATTCTAAGGAGAGTATTGTCTCTTTGAGTCACAGGAGAAGGCACTACTTGAAACCTTTGGTGATTTATTATTGCCTAATTTCAAGTAAAGGTTAACCGGTAATTAAGAACTATCCGAGAGTCTTTCAGAATAACGACAACAATAATAATAATAATAATAATAATAATAATAATAATAATAATAATAATAATAATAATAATAATAATAATAAAGCACATACGTGTATACACGTATGTATATAATGTACATGCATGTATGTGTGTGTATATTGTAATACACACAGAGGTACACACGCACATACACACACAGACACACACATACATTTAAATGCTAAAGTTTGTCAGTATACGAGAAAGATAATTAAGTTAATCACCTTCTGGTTAATTTTATTATCAAACTGATGCATCAAACGTTCATCGGCGGAAGAAGATCTATTTAAAGATATTTAAAGATAACGCTGTTGATTAGATGCGTCAGTCAATCGCTATTTCTCAAAGGTTTTTTCAAAAATCGCCACTCTGAAATTGTTTGTATGTCTATCGTTTCTTATCAAAGAACCTTTTAATCACAAGTCAATCTTAACATTATAAAAAGCTCGACGAAGTCCTGCTCTACACAAAAGAATATTCCGATCATAGTCGAAAATAGACTAAACAATATCACAAAGGAGATAAATGCAGCGAGCTGGCAGACTCGTTAGCACGTCGGGGAAAATGCTTCGCGGCATTTCTTCCGTCTTTACATTCTGAGTTCAAATGCCGCCGAGGTCGATTTTACTTTTCATCCTTTCAGAGTCGATAAAATAAGTACAAATTGAGCACAGGGATTGATTTAACCGACTTACATCCTCCCCAATATTACAAGGGAGACAAAATGACAAAAAGTGTAAGGAATCTATAAGCCGAACCTTCAAAGTTAGTTATACGTAGATAACAGGTTCTGTAATGTTTATGAAAGAACTGCAGATTTGCTTCGACAGATCGAAGCATATTTGGAATATTGTAAATATAAATCTAAATTTAGTATCACTCCTTGAACAAGCCTTTCTGTAATATATCCCCAACGCACTACAGAAAACTATATCTTAACATGTCTATGAAACGAATATGCCCATTCAACAGTAGAAAAGAAAATATTGTCACGTTGCAGACAGCAAAATAAATTCATTTATAAAATCTGGTCTGAAATGCATACTAGGTAAATAGCAATAGCGCAGAACGATGTCAAAACTAATTTAAACAATGAATGAAGTTAACCCACGGAAAATAAAAACAGTTAAAAGCAGGAGTTATAAAAGTGTAGTCCCCCACCAGACAGAGAGTATAAACTTTAGTGTTTTCGGATATAAAAAGACTATTTATGAATAAGACAGAACATTAGCAAAACAGGATCTGAATATAATCAGCAGACAAATTGATGATAATTAGTAAAACGACCAATGAATAGTGCTCAACAAATAATGAACTCTAGCAAAACAAAGGACAAAGCAATTCTTAGCAAGACAAGATGACATTACGCAGTTTAAAAGCTGAAAGAGATCATCGGCAGAATTGGCTAATGGTCAATGACATGCACATACATTTCAGAAAAATACCACTCCAAGAAAACCGGATATGAAAAGAAAGCAAAAAAAAGAAAAAAAACGGAAAGAAACGATGGTAACTACAGACGACACCTTAATATAGAGACCAGCCAATGAAAGCAATTGACAGATTTTCTTAAAATGAAAACAACACTCAGAAGGATGTAAAACCTGCTTGAATACTGAGAGCATAGTTCTCACCCAAAGTCACCATGTGTGTGTGTATGTGTGTATGTGTGTATGCGAGTATTTCAACATTTCAAGATGTGGAACAGTTAATCCCGACACATTTTTCTCTCCATTTCTCTCTTCGTTTTTTCCTCTCATCGCTTTCTGTCGAAGAGCGTAGGCTTGAAACGTCAAAGACTTCTCCTTTTTTCCTGACCGTCAAAAATAAAGCACCTGCTTGTCGTTCCCTCACCTGACCCTGTTCTTTCATTTCTGTACTTTTGAACCATATATA
>NC_069001.1:9003823-9006323 GCF_001194135.2 Octopus bimaculoides | reverse complement strand
TATTTGAGGCGTCTTATAGACGTCACGAAGAGCCCGAATAATTCTAGTCTGTTGAGACTCAAATATAAACGTTTTCTGATGAAACAACAAACTTATCCACACGTTTACGATCTGTGCATGCTGAAGACAAGGCATTTATCAAATTGATCACAACGAACGACTTCCAGTGTAGTATTATTAGGAGTTGACCACTGTCTCGCTTTTTAAATTTATTATTTGGCTACTTTGAACAGATTTCACAGCTTAACACGGATAACAACAAAATCGATATCAACAACAATAATAACAATCAAGGCCAGTTTTTTTTAAAACCAACTCAGGAAACATCAGTTGGTACTCTTGCTCAATTGACGTGGCTAGCTCAACATTTGTTTCTTCAGAATATTCTGCAGGAACATATGTGAACTTGAAATCGGCACTGCACGCTAATGAAGTAAACCCTCAACAATATAACAATTTTACTAGTTTGCCCCTATCTACATAATTAGTTACAGCTGTTGGTGTTTTTGTTATTATTGTTATTTTTATAAACTATAACTCCACGTCCACCTTTTGTGTTTTGGTGACAGTCATAACTGGAATAGAAGGGAAATGACAAAATGATAACCTGTTAGCTGGTCCTTCTATCAATTCGGCTATCCACGCCTTAATTGAGTTAGTGTTGACATGTTTAATACATGGAGCATTAAATAGCTAACTAGAAATAATTATAGGGTGAGATAGATAGATAGACAGATAGATAGATAGATAAAGTTAGGGTTAACACATTTAATGAAGAGGACATTCACATGCTAACTAGAAATAAATGTGTGATGAGACGGCTAGATATTCAGACCAAGTGAAAGATAGGCAAGATAGCATTCACGTATTTTGATACATGGGACATTAAATAGCGGAGCTGAAATATATATGTGGTGAGACAGATACATAGACATACATACATGCGTACGTACGTACATGTAAAAAAAAACCCTGTTGATGTTGAAATTCCACTGAAGGAGTCTTGGATCTAGATAAGAAACCGACTCTTTCTCTGGTGGCAAGGAATCTTGAAATAAAACTGAATAATGACTTCCATTACATACGTGCGTACATATATACAGACTGATTGAGAGATAGGTAGATAAGTTAGCATATTTAATACAGAGATCATTATTACAACTAAGGCGACGATCTGCAGAATGGTTGGCACGTCGTGCCAGACTCTTAGCAGCATTTCGCCCGTCTTTATGCTGTGAGTTCATATTCCGCCGAGACTGACTTCGCCTTTCAACCTTCCACGGTCAATAAAATAAGTACCAGTTGAGCACTGGGCCCGATGGAATCGATTTACCACCCCCACCCCACCCACTCCCACTCATTCCCGAAATTGCTGGCCTTGAGACAAAATTTGAAATCATCATTACAATGAAGGCGGCAAGCTGACAGAATCGTTGGCATGCCGAAAAAATTGCATAGTGATATTTCACCTGTCTTTACATTCTGAATTCAAATTCCGCCGAGGTGGACTCTACCTTTCATCCTTTCGGATTCAATAAAATAAGTGCCTTTTGAGCATTAGGGTCGATATAATCGATTTACAACCTTCCTCGAAATTGCTGGCCTTGTTCCTTTGACTAGTTACTTGAACAGCGAGAAATAGTAGCCAAATTTCTTTCGAATCAGACCACACCACTTCAAAGGGTAAAGGACGTATTAGATAACGTAGTCCTAGACATCATCCAAAATAGAAGGGATGGTCGTATTTGGAAAGATCTAATTCGTGGATTGGCTAGTCCAGGGTCAGCCTGGGATTTGAGAACACATTACACAAGCGAATGTCAACAGAAACACGGCAAAGCAGCGATTATTCAAGATGTAAACAGTACGTTTACAGTTGGTTAGCAAGCTTAGGTTTAATCGATTGACTTTATATGTAGCACATCCTGATGAATATAGTTTGTCACAACAATCAATATTTTTCCTTTTTTTATTGATCTGATAATGGATTAGCACGTGTGTGTTAAGTGAACCACGCACACAACAACACACACAAACATATGAAAGCATACATATATACATAAATGTTTGTATGTCGTGTTATAATGAAAATTTTACATTAAACCGAAAAATTACTGAATACTTTAACTATAGGACATAAATATGTATTTATGTATGTATATATGTTTGTTTGTATGCACTCATCCAATATGTGGCACCTTAGCTAAGAGTCTTCTATTACAGCCTCGGGCCGACCAAAGCCCAGTGAGTGAAATTGGTGAAAGGAAACTGAAAGAAGCCCGTCGTATATAGGTATGTATATATTTATGTGTGTGTGTATCTTTGTGTCTATGTTTGACCGTCACTACCATCGCTTGACAACCGATGCTGGTGAGTTTACTTCCCCGTGATGTGTGTATTTGTATAAGTGTTTGTATTGATATGTAAAAGTAGTATGTATATATGTATGTGTGTATAAGTGTGCATGTGTATATGTATATGTATGCATTTATGTATATAT
>NC_069001.1:9001067-9002594 GCF_001194135.2 Octopus bimaculoides | reverse complement strand
CTCTGATTAAAATTTTCGAAAAACAAACCCAGCCACATTACTTGGAAAAAAATTATCTTTAATGTGCTGGTGTTTCGTAAAATTTCGCGCATGGGAAAGGCAATAAAATCGCTCCTCCTCACTTTGAATGGGATATTCCTATCTTAAAAAGTAATAATCGATTATCTCGGTAACCATGTGAATTGGAGGGCAATAAAAATCTCCTGAACATGAGCGGACCATGCTGCCGCTCTGTGCTGAATTTCACGCGATTCCACTGCACCGTTCTCGAGTGAATCTGCCGACACTCAATCGATCAATCAATCAACCAAGCAATCAAGAACACTGCAAGTTATAGTATAGATTACATTAGTGGAGGCGCAATGGCCCAATGGTTAGGGCAGCGGACTCGCGGTCATAGGATCGCGGTTTCGATTCCCAGACCGGGCGTTGTGAGTGTTTATTGAGCGAAAACACGTGGCTCCGGCAGGGGATGGTGGCGAACCCTGCTGTACTCTTCCACCACAACTTTCTCTCACTCTTACTTCCTGTTTCTGTTGTTCCTGTAATTCAAAGGGTCAGCCTTGTCATACTGTGTCACGCTGATTATCCCCGTGAACTACGTTAAGAGTACACGTGTCTGTGGAGTGCTCAGCCACTTGCACGTAAATTTCACGAGCAGGCTGTTGCGTTGAGTCGGATCAACTGGAACCCTTGACGTCGCAAGCGACGGAGTGCCAATATCATTAGATTACATTATAAAGGCAATAATATCCGCGAAACGATCCGTAAGATGAATTTTAGACTTTCATAATATTTTAATCGAATTATATTTACACTCACTTACGCATATATTTTTTTATATACATTTATGTACGCATATATTTTTATATACATTTATATTTTGTATATTTTAAATTTTGATTATAATTCAAAATGATTGTGTCATATAAAACATATCTTTCAGAAATTCGAATATTGGTTTACTAAGAACATTGTTAATAATTTTATTATTGATAATATAAATATATATATCTATTTGCTCAAAGTAATAGAGCACTTAATATAAGTTCAATAAAATATTCCTTTTGAATATTCATGATAAATTACATATATATACTCTACTCTTTTACTTGTTTCAGTCACTTGACTGCGGCCATGCTGGGGGTACCGCCTTTAGTCGAGCAAATCGACCCCAGGACTTATTCTTTGTAAGCCTAGTACTTATTCTATCGGACCATTTTTGCCGAACCGCTAAGTTACGGGGACGTAAACACACCAGCATCGGTTGTCAAGCGATGTTGGGGGGGACAAACACAGACACAAACATATACACACACACACACATACATATATATAAATATATACATATATACGACGGACTTCTTTCAATTTCCGTCTACCAAATCCACTCACAAGGTTTTGGTCGGCCCGAGGCTATAGAAGAAGACACTTGCCCAAGGTGACATGCAGTGGGACTGAACCCGGAACCATGTGGTTGGTAAGCAAGCTACTTACCACACAGCCACTCCTGCGCCTATATATATA
>NC_069001.1:8995248-9000947 GCF_001194135.2 Octopus bimaculoides | reverse complement strand
ATATATATACATACACACATACATACCTATGTGTGTGTGTGTATATGTATGTATGTATGTATGTATGTATGTATAGGTGCGTATATATATGTATGTACAGGATGTCCACAAAGTCTGGGTACATGGAGTAAATAAAAATATAACATAAACATTTAAATATAAAAAATAATTTCTTAAAGTATGTATGTATAGGTGTGTATGTATGTAGTATGTGTGTGTGTGTGTCTATACAGAGAGAGAGAGAGACTCAGATAGACATAGAAAGACTGGGCAAAACAGATGGTAATGGGGGAAAAGAAAACAGAAAGACAGAAATTGGCAGAGAAATAAGTAGAAAGCCCCTGGCGTAGTGACAAACATGGAGAGATTCACAGAAAATGAGGGAGGAAAAGAATGAGGATTCGAAAGAGTAGGAAGAAAAGAATAAGTAGGAGGAGTGAAAGGATGGTATACGTAAGGAAAGACGTAGGGTGATGGGAAATTAGCGAGTGGTAGGAGTAATTAGAAGAAATGACATAGAAAGTGGAAGAGGGTGAGGAAGAGAAGAAAAAGAAGAGGGAGGAGGAGGGATGCGTGGGCGACGAAAAGAAAATATAGAGAGATATCAGCGAGAGAATCGTAGAAAGAAAAAGATGTAATAAAAATACATTTGTAGAGAGAGAGAGAGGGAGATGAAAGAAGCATTTGGAGTGAGAGGAAGATGAAAGGAGCATTAGGAGTGAGAGAGGGGGAGACAAGATAGACTTAAAACGGTTGAGAGAATGTGAGAGGAAATAGAGAAGGAAAAGAAGCATACCAAGAAGAAGGTTTAGGAGAGAGTGTAAAGAAAGTATGGAAGGAATACAGAGGCAGGAGAAAGGCAGGCAGTGAGAATGAGTGAGAGTGAGAAGAGAGAGAGGGGGAGATGGAGAGCAAGAGAAGGAGAGAGAACAGGTAAGAGTGTGGAGAGGAAGAGAAACGGATATGGAAGATAGCGAAATGGAGTGACTTGAGTGATAGAGTGAGGGGTGGACTGATGTGCAGAGTGGGAGGGTGAGAGAGAGTCAGAGACACAGACATGAGAGAGAGAGAGAAAGGGGGAGAGAATGAGAAGGAGATGTTTGTGTGCAGGAAAGCAAAAAAAAATGGAATCGGAAATGAATGAGTTTTTGCGTTGGTGGGAAGGAGTGTGGTCGTGAAAGAGTGACGAAGTAGGAAACGAAAACAGCGTAAGGTAAAAAAAAAATATATATACCCTAAAAAGCAGAGAAGCAAGAGGTAATGAGTTGCAAAGACGTATTACATATATATACATATATATATATATGTGTGTGTGTGTAGGTTTGGTCTTGCAAATGGAAGTTTAAGAACTCAATACTTAAAACAAAGAATGCATTATTTACTTGATGTGTAGCTCCTAGTATGAATCACGAGACAAGAATCTCGTTTCGAGGTACTTCCTAAGCAATTTAACACAATTGCTTTGAGACGGAACTGCAGGCCCTTGAGTCACTTATTTAGCTTACAGCTACGATATGTGTGTACGTGTGTGTGTGTGTGTGTGTGTGTGTATCCTGGTTGCATGGTAAGACGTTTGCTTCCCGACCACATGTTTCCGGGTTCAATCCCACTGCTTGGCACCTTGCTCAAATGTCTTCTACTATAGCCGCGAGCTGACCAAAACCGTGTGATTTGATTTGGTAGACAGAAACCGAAAGGGGCCCGTAATATATATATATATATATATATATATATATTATATATGCATGTATGTATGTAAATATGTAGGTGTCTTTGTGTTGGCGTTTGTCTCTCACCACCTCTTGACAACCGGTGTTGGTGGGTTTACGTGCCCGTAACTGAGCAGTTCGGCAAAAGACACCAATAGAACGAGTAACAAGCTTTAGAAAAAGGTCGATTCATTCGACTAGAAATTCTTCAAGGCCATGCCCCAGCATAGCCGCAGTCAAACGACTGAAACAAGTAAAATATATAAGATACATATATAATATAATGATTGTGTGGTATCAAAGACAGTTAATAGGGAACTGGTTATGAATAAACTTTTACGGATTAGACAAGAAATACAATGACTGGAAATTTTTTTGATTGGTCAGATTGCAGATTGTATTCAATCTGAAGCATTGCGACGAAGAAACTGTAGTCAAGATATTCATTGTTCATGAAGCTTCTAAGCAGAGCCACGACCATATGTCTATATTTAAGCGAATGTAGAAATGAATGAATGAACTACTACCTAATATTCTGCTCTATACTAGGTGGGCGAACTGGCAGAATCATTAGCACGCCAGGCCAGCTAGCAATGTTTAGCGGCTATTTCGTCTGTCTTTGTTTTCAGTTCGAATTCCGCTGAGATCGACTTTGCTTTTCGTTCTTTCAGGGTCGATAAAATAAGTACCAGCAGAACACTACGGTCAATGTAATCGACTTACCCCATCCTCTGAAATTACTGACCTTGTGCCAAAATTTGGAAAGAATATTTTATTTAACATCTATTCCATTATAACTAAAAGTTTTATCATAATCAGTATTTCAGGCAATGGTACTAATACGCATACAGGTAAGTTGGTCCTGTAGCCTAGCGACTGAAGGGCTAATTATAGCGGAAATATTTGTCGCAATGCGCTGAAGTATAAACATGTATAAATACCCACAAAGATGTAAATAAATCTTTCTCATTTTCTTTTCACGCAATTGGGAGAAAGTACTCAATATAGGAAAACATTTTTTTTTTTTTTTTTTTTGCTTTCTTTTGCGTAGGTTGAACTATGTCAAACGTTTGAGAAAGAAACCTAGCTTTTTCTTGCAATAAATATATCAAAAGCAAAATTGTTTCATAGGCCTTTAATAATATGAACCCCGAATTTACTATTTTGCTAGCACGCATCTCACATTTACTATTTTGCTGCTCTGATTTTCACATTTCTGTTGTTGTCTTCTCACGCTCAGAGGCGCAATAGTACATACATACTTCGAAAAGGATCAAACGTCCTTCCTGAGCCACAGGCTCACAAGGCCAGTTTCCCTGATTCTGTGGCGTATATATTCCCCTCACCCCAAGACGGGACGCTGATGCGTCGTAGGATTACTCATTTTTGCCGGCTGAGTAGACAGGAGCGACGTGAAACGAAGTGTTTGGCTCAAGAACACAATGCATCGCCCCATCCAGGAATCGAAGCCACAATCTTATGATCATAAGTGTAACACCCTAACCACTAATCCATGCGCCTCCACACGCACATACATATATACATACATACATACATACATAACTGGCATTCCGTCGCATACGATGACAAGGGTTCCGGTTGATCTGATCAGCAGAACAGCCTGCTTGTGAAATTAACGTCTAAGTGACTGAGTACACGAAAGACACACGTACCCTTAACGTAGTTCTCAATGAGATTCAGTGTGACACATAATGTGACAAGGCTGGCCCTTTAAAATACAGGTATGACTCATTTTTGTCAGCTGACTGGACTGGAGCAACGGCATACATACATACATACATACATACATACATAATCGCATGCGTATAAATGCGTGCATACACATACACACACACAAATACACATATGTGTGTGTATTGAGTGTGTGTGTTTGTGTACATAAGTTGTATTTATTTTATAAGAATGTCGCATTTGACTCTCCATTCTGACAATTGGACTTATGCCCTGTAAGCGATCAATATTTCCTCCAAAAGGGCGTAATTTAGGCTTCACTGGCGTCAACTATTTTATATATTAAGTATATTATACAGAATTGACTGCATTGACATCAAACTCTGATATGATAAACTGTATGTACATGAACACCGGCTACGCATTGGTAATCCATGTCCTTTACGTACATTGTATATTTATAGTGGAATTTTGTATACTATTCCTCCTATATAATTCAGTATACTTCTTTCGCTTCGATGTTCTACAATATCTTTCAGACGACGTTTGACGGGTCACCTACTGGGATTAATTTTCGTTGTTTGCTTGTCATAAGGCCAGAAAACTTGTGCTTTGCTGTCTTTTCAACGGTTCAATGAGTGTCCACATGACTGGATACCTGCATGCAATGATCATCTGAAAGGCATAGTGTCAAGCTTCTAATATTAGTGTTGAAGTGAGGAGCATTTTTTTGCTAACCACTAAAATACATTCCATGAACTGACAAAAATCCTCGGCTGCATTCACCTGTAAGCAGACGACCGGATGCACATGTCTTCAAAATAGTCACATATTGGGTCCATATCTAGAAACAAACTTTGAAGCGTCGAGGGAGTTGGTGTTTTACAGAAAATAGAGGAATCTTAGATCGCAGAATAGCTGTGAAATAGCTAGGAAGATCAAGTAAATACCTTTGAAGACGGAAGTTTGTTTATAAAAATGTTTCCACATTCCAAAATCTATTATTTAGCGTTTTAAAAGACAGCATTTGCTGTCGGGAGTCGTTTAGCTTAATGGTACAAGTCCCTGAACTTGAGAAGTACAAGTTTCGATTCTCAGCAGCGTCTTGCTGATCGTTTAATTTCCCCATCTTCTAAGCTCTTTTCACATCTATTCTGGGTTCGAGACTTCCTCTCTCTATTTTTTTATTTTTGTAAAATACTAGGTCCATAGTTTCAGTAATTTTTTCTCCACCGATGACAGATTTACGTGTTCACAAAGCACGGTGTGCTAGCCTCAATATTAGGTGCAATGTTATATCCATTTAGGTAAAGATTTTTTTATAGTCCCATATATGTAGTTTTGCATTATTCTTTGAGGATATACAGAATCAATATGACCACCAAGCACTTCACAATTGTAAAGTTGCATGAAACAATCTTCTTGACCCGGAATCGATCCTTCTTGACCTGGAGTCGAATATTCCAGCAACAATGAACCCTGTACTATCCGCATTTGGGAGATCGTTCCAAATTAACGGTAATTGCTTCATAGTGTTCTGTACTGCGTGATTAGACTTCGGTGAGATTTACTCTACGGGAATAATCCTCTTTTTGACAACGCCAACTGCTGCATTGGTATAGTTTGATGGTGTAACTTGCTTAGTTTACTTGTCTTTCTCGTCGTATTTCCATGAGAAGGTGTGGTTCATGAACTAGTCAATCATTGTATCCGTTCTTGTTTTTACTGCCTTTTGATTAAGCTTATATCTCTAAATTCTGAGAATTGGACCTGTCCGTTTAAGTGCTCGAGATTTCATCCATAGGGCCTAATTTTATTTAGAATATCCACGTTAAGCTTCACTAATATCAAGTATATTATATATCAAGTACAGAATTTACTGCTTTAACGTAAAACTCTATTATATAATTAATTATATATACATGAATACCTAGCGGAGCGGCACACGAAAGTCGAGAGAGAATTAAAACAGTATGAAGGAAGTGCTGTAAAATAGTTAGAGTAGTGGTAAATAGTATAAAGAGAAAGAGTAGCAGTAAGAGTTGTAGCACTAAATAAAGTGGCAAGTTCCTTGAAGAGAGGGAAAGAAAAGGGATGAGTATATTGGTTTCAAATTTTGACATACGGCTAGCAATTTCGGGGGAGGAGATAAGTCGATTACATCGATGCAAGTGATCAACTGATACTTATTTAATCGATCCCGAAAGGATGAAAGTCAAAGTCGACTTTGGCGGAATTTGATCTCAGAACGTAAAGTGTGTGTGTGTGTGTGTGTGTGTGTGTGTGTGTGTGTGTGTG